>NC_077228.1:116496891-116639928 GCF_027887165.1 Monodelphis domestica | reverse complement strand
GGAAAGGTTTTAAAACCAAGCAAGACTTAGAAAGAGTCACAAAATGTAAAATAAATAATTTTGATTACATCAAATTAAAAAGTTTTTGTACAAACAAAACCAATGTAACTAAAATCAGAAGGGTAGCAACAAATTGGGAAACAATCTTCATAAAAACCTCTGACAAAGGTTTAATTACTCAAATTTACAAAGAGCTAAATCAATTGTACAAAAAAACAAGCCATTTTCCAATTGATAAATGGGCAAGGGACATGAACAGGCAGTTCTCAGCCAAAGAAATCAAAACTATTAATAAGCACATGAAAAAGTGTTCTAAATCTCTTATAATCAGAGAGATGCAAATCAAAACAACTCTGAGGTATCACCTCACACCTAGCAGATTGGCTAACATAACAGCTAGGGAAAGTAGTGAATGCTGGAGGGGATGTGGCAAAGTAGGGACACTAATTCATTGCTGGTGGAGTTGTGAATTAATCCAACCATTCTGGAGGGCAATTTGGAACTATGCCCAAAGGGCGATAAAAGACTGTCTGCCCTTTGATCCAGCCATAGCACTACTGGGCTTGTACCCCAAAGAGATAATAAGGAAAAAGACTTGTACAAGAATATTCATAGCAGCACTCTTTGTGGTGGCCAAAAATTGGAAAATGAGGGGATGCCCATCAATTGGGGAATGGCTGAACAAATTGTGGTATATGTTGGTGATGGAATACTATTGTGCTAAAAGGAATAATAAAGTGGAGGAATTTCATGGAGACTGGAACAACCTCCAGGAAGTGATGCAGAGCGAGAGGAGCAGAACCAGGAAAACATTGTACACAGAGACTGATACACTGTGGTACAATCGAAGGTAATGGACTTCTCCATTAGTCTCAATGCACTGTCCCTGAACAATCTGCAGGGATCTAAAAAACACTATCCACAAGCAGAGGATAAACTGTGGGAGTAAAAACACTGAAGAAAAGCAACTGTTTGACTACAGGGGTGGAGGGGATATGACTGAGGAGAGACTCTAAATGAACACTCTAATGCAAATACCAACAACATGGAAATGGGTTTGAATCAAGAACACATGTGATACCCAGTGGAAATTGCATGTCAGCTGTGGGAGAGGTGGAGGGAGGGGGGGAGGGAAGAAAAGAAAATGATCTTTGTTTCCAATGAATAATGTTTGGAAATGACCAAATAAAAATTAAAAAAAAAAGATTATGACCAAATAAAAAAAAAGAAAAAATAAATAAATGAATAAATTTCATCTGATCAGTTGCCACCGGGAGTAGGAAATGCAAGATCCCTCTGATAATACAAAAAAAAAAAAACTTTCCTACTTCAAAATGATATTTGTGGATAAAGTTATTGGAGAAAAGTCAATCCATGAAAAGTCTAAATTAGGGAATTGTAAATAATGGTGTAAGGACAATTAGGTGATGTGGTGGATAGCGTCCTGGGCCTGGAGTCAAGAAGACTCATCTTCCTGCATTCAGATCTGGTCTTAGACACTCATTAGCTGTGTGACTCTAAGGAAGTCACTTCACTGTGCCTCATTTTCCTTATCTGTAAAATGAGCTAGAGAAGGGGAGGTATGTGGCTCAAAAGACAGATAACCAGCTCAGGAGACAGGCAGCCCTGGGTTCAAATGTGGCCTCAGACACTTCCTATCTGTGTGACCCTGGGCAAGTCACTTAACACCAATTGCCTAGCCCTTACTGCTCTTCTGCCTTGAAATGGATGCTTAATATCGATTCTAAGAGAAGGTGAGGGTTTGTTTGTTTGTTTGTTTTTTAATGAGCTAGAGAAGGAAATGGGAAACTATTCCAGTATCTTTGCCAAAAAAAATCCCAAATGGCATCATAAAGCATCAGACACAATTGAAAAGAATGAGCAACAATAAGATAAGTGGTATGGTTGAAAATGATCTTGCAGACAGAAGGATCTGAGTTCAAATCCAGACTCTAGATTTCAAAATATATAGGCTGTGTGACTCTGGACAAGTTACTAGACCTCTGCTCCTGTTCAAACAAAGGTTGAATGGATACTTGTGAAGAAGTCACAGAGAAAATTTCTGCTTCAGGTATGGGGTGGACAAGAGAGCAGAAGTCCCTTCTGACACTAAGATTCTGTGGTTCTATGAAAGACACAGTTATTAGTATTAGTTAAGCTTTTTACTGACCCATTTCACTGGGTTACAATGAGAAAAGTGCTTTGTAAACTGTAAGGTGCCTTACAAAGTGAGCTATATTCATTTTACAATTATTTCCCCTACTATAGTCCAAATCAGATACTTCACCACAGTGTGGATGAGACATGATTTTCTCAGAAAGATGCACAATACCCTGCCAATTTGGAAAGTGTTAAATATGGACCCAGGGACAGAATGCTAGATTGGGAGAAGCCCATCACCAAATAATAAATTGCTTGGCAATAGCCAAAAGCAGTCTGTTAACTAAAATGTAACCAGGAAATGTTTAACAAAATAAATATACAATATAGATAGTTAATCTGTGTTTTTCTAAGTCTCTATATGCCTGAGTTTCTATTTAATATTACTATACTAAAATCAGTACTCATTCAGTAGATAAAGCCTCCCACTAATGAAATCACTCGTCCTCTAAAAAATTATGATTATGATTATTATGTTCTATAAAGCACTTTGCAGTTCTCACAGCACTTCCCTCAGTGTGTCCCCAGGAGGCAAAGCAATATTATATTCCTGTTTGATATAGGTAGTAACCGAAACTCAGAGATTAAACGTCCAAGTGACAGTGCTTTTCCAACTACACATGTCACACATTCTAAGTGGGCAACACCAATAAGATTATCAGAATTTACATTAGATTTATGTTGCATTAAAGATACCGAATGTAAAATAATTTTTCATTAGATCTAACAATTGAAACCAACCTGAATGGATTCTTAATTTTAGCAGCCCTTAGTTTGACAATAGATTCTGGTCACTCAAAATTCACATAGGTTGACAACTATTCTCTACAATACAATGATCTTAGATGATTCTTAAGGACTTTAAAATGCTATCAACCTCCAGAGAAAGATCTGATGGAGCCTAAATGTAGATCAATGCATGCTTTTTTTTTACTTTATTTTTTCTTGGGTTTTGGGGTATATGTGCTTTGTTTTTTTCTTTGGTCTCATGACTGCACATGTATTACTTATATCAAATCACTAAATTTCTCAATAAGGGGAAGGGGAGGAAGAAAGGGAGAAAAAATTAATGAATATAAAAAATTATTTTATATGTAATTAGAAAAATATTTAAATACAAGTAAAATAAAAAATAAAATTCACAAAGAAAAAAATTTACTAGAGTTTTAAGACTTCTTAAAATATGGCTAACAAATATTAAAAAAAACAACATGGATGCACCCACAATCAAAACAGTGGCATCTCATTGACTACATCATTGTACACTGGCGAGACATCCAGGATGTACAGATCACCAGAGCCATGAGAGGAGCTGAATGCTGGACAGACCACCGATTGGTTAGAGCAACTCTTCAAATGCGCATTGCGCCTCGCCATCCAAAACGAACCCAGACAGTTCACCCATTTTACAACGTGAGTTGTCTTAGAGATCCATCTTATTTGCAAACATTCCAGTCCTGCCTGGACGACAAGCTGTCTGCCAAGGGACCACTCACTAGAAGCTCAACCGAGAAATGGAACCAGTTCAGAGACACAGTGAAGGAAACATCAAAGGCAGTCCTAGGCCCCAAACAATGCAACCACCAGGACTGGTTCGACGAGAACAACACTGCTATTGAAAACCTATTGAGCAAAAAGAACAAAGTCTTTATGGAGTGGCAAAATAACCCAAACTCTGCTCCTAAAAAGGACAGAGTCAAGTCTCTCCAAGCCACGGTGCAGTGTGAGATCAGGAAGATGCAAGACCGATGGTGGGGAAAAAAGGCAGAAGAAATCCAGCGCTTTGCTGATACAAAAAACTACAAACAATTTTTCAGTGCCCTCAAGACTGTCTATGGGCCATTAAAACCCACCACCACTGCCTTGCAGTCCTCTGATGGTGACACTCTCATAAAAGATAAAAAAGGCATCAGCAACAGGTGGAAAGAACACTTCAGTCAGCTTCTCAACCAACCCTCTTCAGTCGACCAAAGCGCCCTTGACCAGATCCCCCAAAACTGCACCATTGAACAACTTGACGTCCCTCCTTCAATAGAGGAAGTCCAAAAAGCCATTAAACAAATGAGTGCAGGCAAGGCACCTGGTAAAGACGGGATCCCAACCGAGGTGTATAAGGCCTTAAATGGAAAGGCACTCCAGGCATTCCACATAGTGCTGAGCAGCATATGGGAAGAGGAAGACATGCCCCCAGAACACAGAGATGCCTCCATCGTAGCCCTATACAAGAACAAAGGCACACAAGCAGCCTGTGACAACTACAGAGGCATCTCACTATTCTCCACCCCTGGAAAGATCCTCACCCGTGTTATACTCAACAGACTCCTGTCATCTGTTTCAGAGCAGAACCTGCCTGAATCACAATGTGGTTTCCGACCAGATCGCAGCACCATCGACATGGTCTTCATGGTGAGGCAAATGCAGGAAAAATGTTTTGAGCAGAACCTGAGTCTCTACATTGTCTTCATAGACCTGACAAAGGCGTTCAACACAGTGAACAGGGATGCATTGTGGGTGATCCTCAGCAAGCTCGGTTGCCCAGCAAAATTCATCAAACTGATCTAGCTCTTTCATGTCGACATGACAGGGGAAGTCCTATCTGGTGGAGAGACTTCCGATCGCTTCAACATCTCCAATGGAGTGAAACAAGGCTGTGTCCTCGCTCTGGTACTATTCAACCTATACTTCACCCAAGTATTACGACATGCTGTGATGGATCTAGACCTGGGCGTCTACATCAAATACCGACTGGATGGCCCACTATTTGACCTTCGCAGCCTGACTGCAAAAACAAAGACAACAGAGAGACTCATCCTGGAAGCTCTCTTCGCAGATGACTGTGCTCTCATGGCCCACCAAGAAAATCATCTCCAAACCATTGTGGACAGGTTCTCTACAACAACAAAACTGTTTGGCCTGACTATCAGCCTCAGCAAAACAGAGGTGCTGTTCCAACCTGCACCAGGGAGGCCAACTAACCAGCCGTGCATTACAATCGACGGCACACAGCTTTCTAACATCAACACTTTCAAGTACCTGGGCAGCACCATCGCCAACGATGGGTCCCTAGACCACGAGATCAATGCCAGGATCCAAAAGGCCAGCCAGGCACTCAGGCGGCTGTGCTCCAAAGTCCTCCAACACAGTGGTGTAAGCACTGCGACGAAGCTCAAAGTGTACAACGCAGTGGTCCTCAGCTCACTACTGTACGGTTGTGAGACATGGACACTGTACCAGAAGCACATGAAACAGCTGGAGCAATTCCACCAATGCTCTCTCTGGTCAGTCATGAGGATCCGATGGCAGGACCAAATCACCAATCAGAAAGTCCTCGACAGAGCCAACTCCACCAGCATAGAAGTCATGGTCCTCCAAACCCAGCTACGATGGTCTGGACACGTCATCCGCATGGACCCACAGCGAATACCAAGACAGGTATTCTATAGTGAACTGTCAGCTGGACTCAGGAAACAAGGCCGACCAAAGAGAAGATTCAAGGATCAGCTAAAGTCAAACTTGAAGTGGGCTGGCATTGCACCAAAGCAACTAGAACTCACTGCCTCTGACAGAAGCAGCTGGCAAACCCACATTAAGCATACCGCCGCCACCTTTGAAGATGAACAACGTCGACGTCTTGCCGCTGTGCGTGAACGCCAACACCGGGCCACAACCACACCTCCCGTAACAACTGGCGTCCCATGCCCCATGTGCCACAAACTCTGCACCTCAGTCTTTGGACTCCAAAGCCACATGAGGGTACACCGTAGATGATAATGCACAAAGACAATCGTCATTCTCGGTCACCGAGAGACTACCACTACTAATTATGACAATTTCCAGATTAGTAGTATTTGAATTAATTTTTTTAATTGCACACTATTAAACTGCATTTCTGACAAAAAAAAAATAGAATTTATCTGTGAGTTGCTTCTAGTTATATGTACATACCACCCAGGACAGATTGAATGGATGGGTAATAATGGACCATGTTCTCATGTAAGACAGGATAACTTTATATAAATCCTGTGAGCCTCTGTGTTTACTCTGAGATTCAGGTCTTTGTGCTGCTTTTTTATCCGACTGAACCCTGGAATAATATACTGTACTGATTTTGCTTCAAGGTACGACTTTTCTCCTTCCCTCCAAAAGGGCATCCTAAATGGCATTTCATCTCCTACCTGCCTCAAATGCTCTCCTTCCTCATCTCATATCTGAATTTCTAGCTCATTTCAACGATAAGCCCAAGTACCACCTCCCCCAGAAGTTCTTTCCTGATTTCCTCCAGTTGTTAAGTGTACTCCATGCCCTAAGGTTACTTTTGATTAATGCTGATTCACCAAAATAGAATGTAATAAGCCCCCAGAAACCTGGAACTGTTTCATTTCTGTCTTTGTATCTCTGATGGGACATTGTGCCAGGTATATAGTAGGCACCTAATATAAAATTCTTGATGCATGGAATTGAATTGGCCTTGTCAACAAATTGGAATCTAGGTAACTAACAGAAGAATCACCCAGAGAGAGAAGAAAATAGCAGGAGCATCACACCCTCTAGTGGGTGAGGGGCAAAATGAATACCAATGTATAAACTACAGTGGTCTTTAAGCAATGTACTCCCCTCCAAAAAAAATTATCTTCAATATCCAACATTTCCAATAGCTGTCCAGAGATAGAATGAGAAGCCCTAGGAGGCTGTAGGTTTCCTTTCAATGGAGATCTCCAAGAGAAGACTGGATCATCACTTGTCAGAGTCAGAGGACTAAATAAATAGTCTGGGTGTCTCCTAATTCTGCAGTTCTGTGATTATCACCACAACCCAAAATTGTGAACCCTTTTAAAGAGTTTCTTCCTGACTCAGCTAATCAAACCCAATGTGGGAAATCAGAAACTCCCCACTCAGGGCTATTCACTGAACTTATTTCCCAAAGTAATCCTCTCCCATTGGCCCAATTTTAATTCTTAAAAAACTAAACAATCCAGGGCGGAGAAAAAAGTTAGTAAGAGGGGAGAAGAGAGGAGGCAGAGGGTGACAAATAGGGCAAGAGTAAGAGAGTGGATTCCTACTCTGTGCAAAAGATACCACGGAGAAGAGGACCTAGAATATTTACTCTCCACAGTTTCTGAAGCCCCTGGACTTTGTCAGTGTTTTGTTGTTTTGTTTTGTTTTGTTTTAATATCCATGCCATATAACTGAAAAGAACCTTAGAAACCATCTATTCTAAACTTTCCATTTTACAGATGAGTAAACTGAAGTGACTTGTCTAAGTATTGAAGGAAGGATTTGAACTTGTCTCCATTAACATGCTACCTGGATGATTGGAAATAGGCTTTACTCGAACTTCCCGGGAGGAAATAAAATTGGCTACAGTCACATTCTGCAACAAAAGCATACTACTGTGCCTGGAAATTACTTTTGAGGAGAGTTCATTGCAGTCTAAAGTTAAAGTTAGCCTAGATTGGATACAATGAATCCAAAAGAAGACAAATAGTTTCCTTTTCTGACTCCCTTTGAAGTTGTGCCCTCGGGCAAAGTAGTCAGGTAGGGACAGAAGGAGCTAGGGGCGGGTACAGGCTGGAAGAAAGTGGCCCTAATATTCCCGAGTAGCACTGGGAGTAATTTAATGTCCCCAGGGCGGAGACAAGGAGTCGCAAAGATAAAGACAAGAAAGCTGGCGGGTGGGAGGTGTGTGCACGCGCGCGCGCGGTGGGGACGCGCTGGCTGGGGCCTTCTGGGAATGAATGCCCCCCTACTCCGCGGCTTTCTCAGTATTCTTTCTTTCCCTTCTGTCCAGGGCTTTCCCTGGTGTCTGGGCCCCTCCTACTCCCTTCATCCCCGGCGCCAACCTAGCTAAGCTCCTACGGTTCTTCTTCCTTCTCGCCCAGATCCGGACCCCACCTCCACCCCCCCACTCCCAAAGGCTTGCTTAGTGGGGACTCTGGCGCTCTCAGCGCCTTAGGGAGGGATGCTTCCCGCGTCCTGGGCGCTTTCTTCCCCAGCCCTTGGAAACGTGCGTAGATGTAAGGTTAGGGATTGGACGTTAGTTCGTGAGGATCTTTATGCTACAAAATGAAACGGAGAAATTTTTTAAAATGGCAAAACCAAAACACCTTAAGAAGCCCCCGCGGTCACCAGCTACCAGCTACCAACCTCCGGGCTGTCCCGGGCGGCGGCAAAGACGTGCACAACCACCCTCTCTCTTTCTCTGTACTTCCGAGTTCAGGCGGCTGCCGAGGCGACTCGTAACTCACCCGGCCCTCCCTCCTCCCCCGCTGCCCTTTGGCAGCGCGCCGCCGACCCCTGGCACTGGAGCTCCGAGCGCGCGCCCCCGCCCGTCCCCAGCCAAATTGCGCGGAGAGCGCGCCGCCGCACTAGGGCGAGGGGAGGGAAATAAATGGGGGGCTGGGGAGGGGGGAAGAGCTTTCTTCGGGGGCCCGCGCCACCGTGCCCAGGCTAAGGGGTTGTAGATGACTGGGAAAGTGCAAAGGGGCACAAGCCTGGGGCTGGGGGCGGAGATGTAATAAAAGAAGTCGCAACTCCTTCCGAATTCCACCTGAACAGAGAATGTCTGTACATCCCCTACTGGCGGGTCAGTGGAGTAGGCAAGCTGGCCAATGGCTGTAGCCTGCACCTCCTGCTCTGACCCATCTCTCCATGTCCTAGTTCTTCTCCCTGCTTGCCCACCTTCATCTCCACCATAGGGCCCAGAACTGTTGTCTCTGCACTGTTCTTTGTACCTGACTATGAGTTTAATTAAAGGAAAAAGAGTTAAACCAGTGTCCCTAGAAATTCAAGTTCTTTATTCATACCTGATCAGATATGCATCATTCAGAGTAAAGTTTCTTTTTTTTAAAAAAATAGTAATATCTCCATTGCCATTGTATTAGCATAGGCCCTTGTTATTACCCACTAGGTCTAAAAGCAATAACCTTCTATACTGTAGGGGGTCACTAGATTCATAGATTTAGGGACTAATGAATCATTGTAGTGAAACCACTTTGTTATAGATGTTTAAACTGAAACCTAAAAGGATGCAGTAACTTGAGATCATAAATTTCAAACTGGAAGGTATGTTAGGAGCTATCTGGTGTAGTATTCATAATCATCATAATAAAATAACCTAGAAAATGGCATAATAACCTCTTCATTTTATAGATGAGGAAATTGAGGCATAGACAGGCTTTGTGCCAAACATGGGACATAAATAGCAGAATCAAGATTTGAACCCAGGTTCTTTGATTCCACTACTTTCAGAAAACATTCCAAGACCTTTCCTCTATACAAAAAGTTAATCTAAACTTTGAACCTTTGAACCGCCCCCACTACCTAACAATAGGGCTTCACACACACATTTGCACTGGCTATCTCCCATTCCTGGAGTTCTCTCCCTTCTTGTCTCTACTTCCTGCCTTCCCTGACTTCCTTCCAGTTTTAGCTAAAGTTCCACCTTCTGCAAGAAGTCTTTCCAAGGTATCAAGTGATAACATTTGTACAACCCAATGGAATTGCTTGTCAGTTCTGGAAGGGAGGAGGGAAGAGGGGAGGAAAAGAAAATGAATCATATTAACATAGGAAAATATTTTTAAACTAAATAAATAAGAAGTCTTTCCTATTCTTATCTTCTAAATGCCATTCCTCTGAGATTACCTGATTTATCATGTTGTTTACATTTTATAGTCCCCTCTCAGACTGTGAGCTCCTTGAGAGCAGGGACTGACTTTTGCCTTTCTTTGTAATTCTAGCACACAGCACAGTGTCTGGCACATAATAGGCACTTAATAGATGCTCGTTAACTAACTGCTAATGATAGAATCACAGAATTTCAGATATAAAAGTAAATATAAGCATCATCTAATTCAACTCCATTTTACTTGGAAAGTTAGAATGGGGAGCTTGCTTTGGAGGAGGGAGATGACAAATATGGCTTTAGATATATTGAGAAAGCAGTGCCCAGAACATGAGAGACAACTCCTTACCCTGATAACCACATCAAAGTTTCAGGTTTAGTTCCATGATACCACATTTTAGGAAATATATTGACAAACTGGAGCACATCCAGTGAAAGGAAAAGAGAACATAAAGAAATTATGCTGTATGAGGATCACCTGAAGGTACTGGGAATGTGTAGCCTGAAGAGGAAAAGGTTAAGGGAAAAACAAGAGAACTTTTCTTGAAGTGTTTAAAGGTTAAAATTGGATAATTTAAAACCAGACATTAAAATTGGATAAGATTTGCCTGGCTTGGCCCCAGAGGGCTAGAAAATAAAATGCATACAAGTTTAAAGAAGTTCAAAGTAAAAAAAAAATAGTTCTTTATCACAGAAGGGTTTTTAGCAAAGGCTAAATGACCCTAAAGAAAAGAGAAAACTATTACACTATTTATATAGTGCCTATGCACCAGGGGCAGTTAGGTGGCTAAGTGGATAGAGTACTGGGTCTGTAGCTAGGAAGGCTCATCTTTCAGAGTTCAAATCTGTCCTCAGATACTTATGAGGTGTATGATCCTGGTCAAGTCACTTAATTCTGTTTGTTGCAGCTTCCCATCTATAAAATGAGCTGGCAAAGGAAATGGGAAACCACTCCAGTATCTTTGCCAAGAAAACTCCAAATGGGGACATGAACAGTCAGATGCAAATGAAAATTACTCCACAACAATGATATGTTCAGCATCATGCTAAGAACTTTTATAAATGTCACTCTTTTTAAGCCTCGCCACAAACCTATAAAAGTGATATTAACAAAGCTCCTTTTAAAGTTAAGGAAACAGATGAAAACAGAGCTTCACTGACTTGCCCAGGTTCACAAAGCTAGAAAGTACTTGAGGATAAATTCTAATTTGGATCCTCCTGATCCAAGAACAACATTCTATGCACTGCACCACCTCTTAGAGTGGAGATTACTGGCCTGATACAGATGCTTTTGATGGTCTTTTGAGGCCTTTCCATTTCTGAGGTTCTCTATTTCTAAGAAATGTTTGTTGATATATTTTGCATAATGAAATATATGGCCAGTAAGAAGGTCACACACACATACACGGGGGAACTGGAGAGAGGGAGAGAAAGAATTGAAAGAATGAAGAGAGGGAAGAGACTGATCTTCCCTTCTCTTCCCCTTGAGGAAGGTAACCCGGCTTTGGGTGAGGAACAGAGTATGTCTCCTCAGAGAGTGGTTCTGGGAGGTGAAGGTTAAAACTAAGAGGCAAGAGTGTTATATAATGGCACACAGCTTCCCTTCTTGGTCTCAGCTATAGTTGAGAGACCAGATGGACCTTCCTCTCTCTGGGTCCTTCAAGCACACCAACTGCCACTTCTCCTCCCCCCAAAACCTGAAGTTATTCCTCTGCCCAGAGGAGAGGATTACTCCTTTGGATCTAGTTATGTGGATCCCTAGAATCCCGAGTTAACCCTCCTTTTTTTAGGGAGAGGTATAGTTCTCCCCAAATCTTCAGCCCCCCTCCTTAGTGTCAGAACTAGGCAGACCTGATCTAAGTAGTAACATTATATTTGGGGTCACTCAGGGAAGGGAGAGATGAAGGTATTAGGGGAGGAAAGTGGGTAGCAGGAATCCCTATTGATTGGCAGACTGACCCTCCCAAATCTCAGGGGTCCAGGCTTTCGGCCTTAACCCCTCTTCTGGTCAGCTGCTGGTTTGGTTCTTACTCCTAAGCTAATCTAGTTAGAGCAATGGAGTTCAGGACAAGTTGGGGAGAGAGATGGAGAATAATCTTTAGAGAGGAGTTTCTCAGTAGAGGGCTTTCTTCAAAGTCCCAGTCTACAATGTCTTAAGCTGAGGGAGAGATTTCAAGGGTTCACTGAGAAGCAGTTGATATCCAGAGGGACCCCCAGCCTCAAAGATCCTCTTCTCAGGATCCTCCTCATCTGGAGGAGTGAGGTGAGCTGGAAGTTTTGAGTTCTCTCAGCTTCTGTTCTCTCACTGGAATCTTGAATTTTTTCCTTTGCCCTTCCCCCATGCTTTATCTTTCCAGCTGATTTCTGCCAAAGGTTTCTCTCTTAGAATAATAATACATATATAGTCCAGATCAAATTGCTTACCATCTCTGGGGGCGGGGGGAAGGGAGAAAGGGAGACAATTTGGATTTTATAATTTCAGAATACATGTGTTAAAAATAATCACATGTGATTGGGAAAATACTTTAAGAAAAAAACAACTTGGATTCATATTGTGACTTCAAATCTCTGAGTTTCAATTTTCTCCTCTGCAAGATAAGGGGGATTGGATTAGATGGCCCTAATATCTATTTCTAAATCCTACTGTCTTATCAATGAGTGAATAAATTAATAAGTGGATAAAAGGGATGAGAGGTCTGTAAATATGATGATTATATGCACTTTGGGAGAACAATTATGAATACAAAACATTGACAAAAATGGAGCAACCCCAAGATTTTTTAAAATCAACCTTAAATTTGGAGTTGCTAACAGTGCCAGATTATGCAAACAATAGTTGTTTGGAGCAGCTAGGTGTCTCAGGGGATAGAGTTCCAGGCCTGGAATCAGGATGACCTGGGTTCAAATCTGGCCTCAGATACTTCCTAGCTGTGTGATCCTGGGAAAATCACTTAATCCATTTTGCCTAGCCCTTGCTACTCTTGTCTTAGAAGTAATGCTAAGACAGAAGGTAAGGGGTTTATTACTATTATTGTTGTTGCTGCTATTGTTATTATTATGCATTATAGGAAAAATACTAAATATCAGTTTTTTCAATTGTGTACACTTAGATTGTTTTCTTATATAAGAAGAGAATAACTTTAATGTTAACCATGAAGCTAATGCTCATAGGAATCCAATGGATGTGGGTGCAGAAGTGGGACCATTAGGTGTCAAGGGCACCTTAGAGGAGAAAGGGGCAAGGACTTAACTAAATTTTTTAAATCCTTAACTTTTTGATATGTTATTGCTGATTTACACCTTGCAAGCATATTTTCACTGCCTTTTGGGTCACCTGAAATGTTGATTCTTCTGAGATTTTGGTGCTTTAAGATTCACAGCCCTGTGGCCTCACTGGAAGAACACTATTATAAGGGTTAAAGGTAATGATTAAACTGAAATATATGAAAATTATAAGTATTAATGGGATTCATCAATTCAAAGTATTATTGCTTAAAGTTGAAATGACTTTAATAGCTTCTATTTACAAAAGAGGTGAAAAGAGTGGAAGAAGAGAAATATAAAATGTAAAGAAGATATTTAGCCTATCTAGCTAAACATTGCTCTGGTTATTGACTCAGCCAGGACCTGCTGACCTTCATCCAGAATTAAACTCTCTCCAGAGGTCAGTAAAGGACCACCAGCTATTCACTCACCCAAGTTCCCTCCAAGAATCCTGAAGCTGATTTTCTTCCTTGAGCCAACCTTCTTCTTGAAGCTGACTTCCTTTTTGGAGCAACTTCCTTAGTGGTCAAATTATCTAGCACTGCCCAGAGGGCAGGGTCTGTGGGATAGACTTCTCGCCTTCTGAAGGTTGTTTTCATCAAAAAAGATTAACAGCTAAGGGAGTGAACCCTCCAAATCCAAATCCAAATACCCATCAAAAGAGTCCACAAGCCTCTGACTGACTGAGGTATGAACTCTCCAAATGGTCTGCAAAGCTCCTCCACCCACCCCAAAAAGGGGTACTTTAAGTTATTGCCAACCAAAGTGTTAACTCCAACTAGACAAAGAGAATAAAGGATTCCCTTTTTACAAAGTGTAAACAGAATAGGCAAAGAGAACCAAGAATTTCCTTTCACACTATGTTTAAGCAATGAGTTTGGGTGGTAGGTAGGAACTGAAAATGGTTGCAGAAACTAATGGAGAAAAGGTTTGGGGATGGTAAAGGGAACAGGATCTAGGAGAGAGACAGCTGATGTTTAGGGTTGGCTCAGAAAAAGGAGAGGGGGTTAGAAGATTTTCCCCCTTCACCCTTCACTTCTTAGCTAAGGCTGCTCTTGCACATTTGCTCTTGTCCCTCCTGTTCCCCCTCCACTACTAGAGACTTAAATATTTCTTCTTAAGAAGACATCCCTCCCCCTTGAAGCAGTTCACTCACACTTGATTCAAAGCTTGGGGAAAAGAGAACTATTTTAATATCAATTAACTCAATCAAAGTAATACAAAGGAATAACTGACAGGGAGAAAAATGGTACAGAAAAGTGGGGGAAAGGGGGTCCCTTTCTCTAGATAAATCCCTTTTCCCTCCCTCCTCGAGTTTGGGGAAAACTCAGGCTTTGGCAGCCTGAACCCTCTGAGAGATAGTCATGTTGACTGACTCTGATTTGGCCCCTTGTCCACAGTTCATACCCAGGGCACCAGGAGCTGAGGTAAAGTCTGACAGAGATTCAAAATGCCTTTCTCAGGTTTCTCTTCAATAGTCTTTTCAATTGGGAAATGTTGGGGGGGGGGGGGAGGATTTCCAGTCACAAGCAGGAAAAAGTGGGTAACCCTCAGGAGAAATATAATCCACCCCTCCCTCTTCAGCTTCTCCATACTGAGAGACCAACTGCCCTTCAGAAGGGAACCTTTTGCTCCTCAAGATTCCAGCCTCCTGGGGCCCCTCCACCATCGAGGTGATCAGATCCACACATTCTTTAGCCTGGCACTTTTCCCCTAGTGCCAGCCTCTGTCACAGAAACTAGCCAACTTTATGATATTATCTACTTTCTTTCCTATTCATTTCTAGGCCCTGTTCATTGTCCATTTGTATTGTTTATCCAAGATATATATGCAAATGGCCTCACACAATGGGCTATCCATCCAAATTCATTTCATTATCTGAGTAATATACATTCTTCATCTATTTAGTTTTTCCTTTGTGGATTACTAGGTCCATCTCTTGGGGGGGGGGCGGGGCAGTGCAGGATGGATTTTATCAAGAAGATTTCACAGTGGGGTAGCTGGATGGCTCAGTGGATTGAGAGCTGGGCCCAGAGATGGGGGGGGGTGGGTTCAAATCTGGCTGGGCAATGCTGGGCAAGTCATTTAACCCCCAGAGTCAAATCTTACCATTCTTCTGGCTTGGAACCAATACACAGTATTGATTCTAAGACAGAAGTTAAGGGTTTAAAAAAAAAAAAGGTTTCACAGTATTTCAAGAGTTAAAAATCAACAAAATAGCGCTTACAAACAAGAGCTTCTGGAGGATTTTGTCAAAGGCAATAGAATCCTCTACTGAGGAGTTGGCTCCTCCCTGTAAGAGGAAAGATAAATTCTGCCATGTTTAGATGAATGCCCAGGGGTTTTCAAATACAGCCTTTTTAGAAATGCAGGGGCCTCATTTACCCAGTAAATAAAATAAGGAGAAATAGACAAATGAGGAAATAGAATAACAAATAAAATAAAATAAAATAAAATAAAGAGAAATAAATAAAATAAGGAGAAAAGGTTTCAATGTTTTCTATTTCATAAGAAATAAGGAAGGGCTGTCTTTTCTCTGGGTCTTTAGATGGAAGGAAAAAAGGAAAGAGAGAGAGAAAGAAAGAAAGAAAGAGAGAGAGAGAGAGAGAGAGAGAGAGAGAGAGAGAGAGAGAGAGAGAGAGAAAGAAAGAAAGAAAGAAAGAAAGAAAGAAAGAAAGAAAGAAAGAAAGAAAGAAAGAAAGAAAGAAAGAAAGAAAGAAAGAAAGAAAGAAAGAAAGAAAGAAAGAAAGAAAGAAAGAAAGAAAGAAAGAAAGAAAGAAAGAAAGAAAGAAAGAAAGAAAGAAAGAAAGAAAGAAAGAAAGAGAGAGAGAGGGAGGGAGGGAGGGAGGGAGGGAGGGAGGAAGAAGCTTTTCCTCTGCAAAAAGAACAGTTTACTTCAGGAGCCAAACTATTTGGAACAATGAAGAATCCCAGCTAACTTGTGTCCACAAACTTGTCGTTTTTTTAAACTTCAATTTCCTTTTCATTAAGGTCAAAAATCTGTGTAAGAATGAAAACTAAAGCAATTACTGGCCCTTATATGTATTAAGATTTACAAAGCACTTTACACAGGTTATCTTGTAACTGGGGCCTGGCCCCAGCGGACTCACAACATTCCTTTAAGGTAGATGTCTCCCTCAGACTTAGGGGTAACATTATTTTTGGAAAAATAAATGGAAAGGCACTCCAGGCATTCCACATAGTGCTGACCAGCATATGGGAAGAGGAAGACATGCCCCCAGAACTCAGAGATGCTTCCATCGTAGCCCTATACAAGAACAAAGGCTCACAGCCCTATACAAGAACAAAGGCTCAGCAGCCTGTGACAACTACAGAGGCATCTCACTACTCTCCACCCCTGGAAAGATCCTCACCTGTGTTATACTCAACAGACTCCTGTCATCTATTTCAGAGCAGAACCTGCCTGAATCACAATGTGCCTTCCGACCAGATCACAGCACCATCAACATGGTCTTCATGGTGAGGCAAATGCAGGAAAAATGCCTTGAGCAGAACCTGAGTCTCTACATTGTCTTCATAAACCTGATGAAGGTGTTCGACACAGTGAACAGGGATGCATTGTGGGTGATCCTTAGCAAGCTCGGTTGCCCAGCAAAATTCATCAAACTGATCCAACTCTTTCATGTCAACATAACAGGGGAAGCCTTATCTGGTGGAGAGACTTCCGATCGCTTCAACATCTCCACTGGCGTGAAAGAAGGCTGTGTCCTCACTCCGGTACTATTCAACCTATTTTTCACCCAAGTATTACGACATGCTGTGATGGATCTAGACCTGGGCGTCTACATCAAATACTGACTGGATGGCTCACTATTCAACCTTCGCCGCGTGACTGCAAAAACAAAGACAACAGAGAGACTCATCCTGGAAGCTCTCTTCACAGATGACTGTGCTCTCATGGCTCACCAAGAAAATCATCTCCAAACCATTGTGGACAGGTTCTCCACCGCAACAAAACTGTTTGGCCTGACTATCAGCCTCAGCAAAACAGAGGTGCTTTTCCAACCTGCACCAGGGAGGCCAACTAACCAGCCATGCATTACAATTGATGGCACACAGCTTTCTAACGTCAACACTTTCAAGTACCTGGGCAGCACCATCGCCAACGATGGGTCCCTAGACCACGAGATTAATGCCAGGATCCAAAAGGCCAGCCAGGCACTTGGGCGGCTGTGCTCCAAAGCCCTCCAACACTGCAGTGTAAGCACTGCGACGAAGCTCAAAGTGTAAAATGCAGTGGTTCTCAGCTCGCTCCTATATGGTTGTGAGACATGGACACTGTACCAGAAGCACATGAAACAGCTGGAGCAATTCCACCAATGCTCTCTCTGGTCAATCATGAGGATCCAATGGCAGGACCGAATCACCAACCAGGAAGTCCTCAACAGAGCCAACTCCACCAGCATCGAAGTCATGGTCCTCCAAACCCAGCTACGATGGTCTGGACACGTCATCCACATGGACCCACAGCGAATACCAAGACAGGTATTCTATGGTGAACTGTCAGCTGGACTCAGGAAACAAGGCCAACCAAAGAAAAGATTCACGGATCAGCTAATGTCAAACTTGAAGTGGGCTGGCATGACACCAAAGCAACTAGAACTCGCTGCCTCTGACAGAAGCAGCTGGCAAATCCACATTAACCATGCTGCCACCACCTTTGAAGATGAGCGACATCGACGTCTTGCCGCTGTGCGTGAACGCCGACACCGGGCCACAACCACACCTCCCGTAACAACTGGCGTCCCATGCCCCATGTGCCACAAACTCTGCACCTCAGCCTTTGGACTCCAAAGCCACATGAGGGTACACCGTAGATGAAACTGCACAAAGACAATAGTCATTCTTGATCACTGAGAGACTACCACTGGGTTCCCTGCTTAATATATCAGCATCAGCTTAGAGTCTGCCTTTCCAACAAACTACCAAAGTTTAAAAGATATTGAGACTTAATTGACAAAGGAATCTGATTTGAATTTTTTTACATCATTTCCTGGTGGCTTAGAACAAAAGCTGCAATAAGAAGAGCATGCTGGACAGTCAATACCACAAAACACAAAAGATGATAAAGCTGCAATTAAGTAAATTAATGTTCTGTCTTTGCCAAGTTTGCTATCTATGCATCAAACCAGTCTGAATCAGGCTTAGACTAAAACAGGTATCTATATTAGGAGTACACTAGAAGGAAATCAGTGTAGTAGAAGAAGCATTGGCTCTGAAGTCAGAGGACCTGAGTTCAAATTCTGTCTTTAATACTTACTACCTATGTAATATCCTTTCTGAGTCTCATTTTCCTGATAGGTAAAATACTTAACTGCTAAAAAATTGCTAACCATCACCTGATTGGGCTGGTGTAGGGGCTTGCCTTGCTGATCAGTGCTGACTGCTCAGGGTAGTGGTTGCTGTGGTGATTACTTAAAATAAAACAACAATAAAGTTTGCCTCATAGATTGAATCCTCCTTTCACTTAAATACTTAAAGGCCATTGCAAAGTTATTAATTGACCCAATTTCAATATTGTTATGTCTCAAGAAAAGGGAAAACCTGAGGAAAGGAAGAAAGATGAGGGAACAGCAGTTGGTGGAGCAGTCAGAACGTTTATCAATTAAATAATTGTCATACATGAATGGGTTTCATGGCCCCCAAAAACAATTACAATAGTATTATCAAAGATTACCAATCACAGATCACTATAACAGATGTAATAATAATGAAAAGGTTTGAAATATAGTGAGAATTACCAAAATGTGACACGGAGATAGGATGGGAGGACATGATGTTGTGAAAATGGTGCCAATAGACTAGCTCATAACAGTGTTTCTGCAGACTTTCAGTTTGTAAAGAATGCAATAAAGCAAAACAAAAGATATACCTATACATAGAAAGATATAGGAGGCTACTACAAGGCAGTAGGTGCTAAGTCCCAAATGAGGATTACAAAACATAAAAACTAAAGGAATTCAAAGGAAAGACATGTACCATTTTTTGGTTTTCTAAACAAACTTTTGATTTTAAAGCTAAAATGGTTTGATTTTAGAATGAAGCTACAAACTGGCTTCTCCTTCCAGGATGAATGGAGGAAGTCCTCCATTTTATTGTCTACTTCTTTTGTCTTTGGTAAGAAAAGGCAGCCTAGAGACAAGTTCTTCGTTTTATCTCCAAACAAAGATTCTCTTAGGTAATGAAGTCAGTTAGCTAGCCACTATGCTGGAAAATGCCATGGCATGTGGGGGACAATGTCCATGTACTGTGCCACCATTTTAAAAGCCACGTGGTTATTTGTGGCATCCAGAAGACCCACCTCTTGTCCTAATTGAGTTCTGAGTCCCCTAATCAGAAAGGCTTGGGAAAGGGACATCATGAAGAACATAAAATGATGGAGGGGACAGGAAGTTGGCACTTTTTCCTGGAGCCACAAACTTGGGAGGTGTGCTTTCTGGAGTTGGGCTTGCTCAGTTGCTTGTGTACCAACTGGCTAGAAGCAAGCACCTAGAAGTAATGGCTGGCTGGCAGGGCAGCCTCAGGACCTCATACTCCCAGCTAGCCAGCCAAGCAATTCAGGCTTCTCTCTCTTTCTCTGGCCCAGTTTTTGCTAGTTGAAAAATATTAATTCTAAAATTAAGATACAGTCTCCAGAGAATTTTAATCATAACACAGTCAAGGTCTTCCTTTATGAAAGAGGTAGAACTTGGAAACAGATTAATTATAGCTAACAATGATTTAAACCATTTAAGATTTTCAAATCACTTTGCATATATAATAGTGACTGACTTACAATATATGTTTTGCCTAATAAATGTTCATTGATTGTTTGGACCTTTGTAAGAACCCTATGATATGGATACTATAGGAACCATTATCTCTCATTTACAGATAAAATATTCAGAAAAGTTAAGTGACTTTCCCAGGATCACAAAGCTATCAAGTAACACAGGTAGAATTTGAACCTAAGACTCTCTTGACTCCAAGCCCAGCATTTTTTCTCTTACACCACAATGCTTCTTATAGAAGAGAGTATATGGTAGGAAAATGGAAGCGGTAGATGTAGAGAAGTCTGGCAATAAGGGATTGGATTTAAACAAATGAAGAAAGAGAGCAAGCATTCCTAGCATGGAAGACAGAGCCAGTTAAGACTGTCCAGTGGAAAGTGACTCCTGCAACTTCATAACTTCTCATAGTTCCAGGAAAATAGTGCTTCTGAAAAGACTAAGAAAAGCCAAAGCCTTCTTCCCAGCTTGCTTTTTACCCACCTTAAGAAAGCATTTGGTCCAGTTTTATTATTCTGATTTTCTAAACTCTAAGGATAGCTCTGAGCAGATGAATGAAACCAACTTCTGAGTCCAAAACAGAGGGGAAAAGTCTCTCCAAAATAGGTTTAACAAAGCCTCAATTTTCCAGGAACAATGAGCTTTCTGTCTCATGCTTAAGACTGTCTTCCCTGCCCAGCCCTGTCAATGGCATCATTGAGAAGAGAACAGTGACATCACATCCCTCCCCTGGTCTACACAGGTCACCATCACATCAAATGGATGGGGAACTTGGTAACTGATGCCTAGGGAAAGTAAGGAAATGGTCTGGAGCAAAACAGCCTTCCCTCTTTTCTCTCTTTCTTTTGGTCCTCGGCATTTCATGTGGTTTCATGGTTGAAAGGGAGAGAACACACATGGGAAAGGATGACAGTTTATCATCTAGAAAATAAGGGGACTAGACTGGCTGTTATCTAAGGTCCATAAATTCTATGATCTTCTGAGCCTTCAGGAAACAAGGCTTCCTTTCTGCAGGAGTCTGGAGTAACTGCAGGAAGGAAATGAATCCTCTAGATGGCTGCATAGGATTGGTTGATGAGTCATAAGTGCATTGCAGTCTTGACTAAGAAAGCAGAAAAACTAATGCAATTAGAATCAGAATGAAGCTTCCAAGCAAATTCTCCCTTACTATACCATTATTTAAACAAAGATGGGAGCAAAGGACTTAGAAAAAAAAATGTGGGTGCACCTTGCTTTAGGAAAACCCAACCTAGGAAAAATCCTAATTGCAAAAGTTACATGAAAGATTTTTTCCATTCCCAAAAGATTCCTTTAAATAGCAGAATTTTCCTATAAACTGAATCTTTCATTTACAGAATACTCATTGCTTGATAGGATCAGAAAAACTTAAATGGAAGATATTAGGAGTCTTTGCTTAGAAAAGATGAGTCAGAAGTGAACATTAAAACCTGGCCAAATGAGGATGGAAGTCAATGGGAATAACAGGGTTCATTTTGCCAAAATGTGATTTATACTCAGCATTTTCTGAAAGAACCTCATCTATTGCATTTTTTAACAAACCTTACCTTCTGTCTTAGAATTAACACAAAGTATGAATTCCAAAGCAGAAGAGTGGTAAGGAATAGGCAAATGGGGTTAAATGACTTACCAGTAGGAAGTTTCTACAGTCAAATTTGAACTTGGGTCCTCCTGACTCCAAGCCTGGGACTCTCTCCAATATGCTACATGGATGCCCCTATCCAATGTATATTTAAAGTGTGGAGAATTTGTAAATATGGAGTTCCCAGAGAAATTAATCAAGTAAATAATCTTTTATTAAGTTTCTACTCTGTACTAGGGACAGTTAGATGGCACCGTGAATAAAGCCCTGGGCCTGGAATTAAGAAGACCTTGGTTCAAATCCAGTCTCAGATACTTATTAGCTATGTGACCTTGGACAAATCATTTCACCCTGTTTGTCTCAGTTTCCTCATTTGTAAAATGGGCTATAGAAGGAAATGGCAGATATTCTAGTAATCTTTGCCATGAAAACTCCAAATGGGGTCACAAAGGGTCAAGCATTACTGAAATGGCAGAATGATAACAATAACTATGTATCAACCACTATGACTAGATGCTGGGGACAGAAAGATGGAAAAAAAACTTTCAAGAAGCTTACATTTTATTATCTCACACATTGTCATTCAACTGTGGGGTCTTCCTGAGACAGGATCCTAACAGAATTCTGAGGCCTCCAGAGGCTGGATAATATATAACTTTTGGGGAATAGAGTGTTTAAGAAAGAAGTAAAAAGAAGGAAATGGAAGATTGCAGGCTAAAGTGTGTCATTTATTAAGGAGAAAGCAAAGAAATTGGACCCCAAACCTAATCCACCAAGAACATTGTGGAAAAAAGTCAGAAATATAAAGGTGTGGCATTTCTAGACAGAGCCAAACTTGTTTCTGCAGCCAAGTGAAACATGACACAATGGAGGCTAGCCTCCAACTCCCACAAATGGGGAATTGGGAATTCCAGGGTGAGTGCAGCATCAGCTGTGGTTGGGTCTGGGAGGCTCTCTGAATGGCTAACCCCTCACTTTACCAGAGAAAGGGGTTCAGGGCAGAGGGGAGAAAAGGAGGAACATGCATGCATGAATGCATACATGTGTCCTACCCAGATGTGTATATGTGTAATGGATCTGGGCATTATGAGCTTTAAAATGCTATACAAACTACTATTATTATTACACAAATTTCCATACTAATCAGGTTAAAAGATGCTGTCTTTTCTTTTTTTTAAACATTTTATTTGGTCGTTTTCGTACATTATTCATTGGAAACAAAGATCATTTTCTTTTCCTCCCCCCCTCCCAACAACCCTCCCATAGCTGATTCCACTGGGTATCACATGTGTCCTTGATTCGAACACATTTTCATGTTGTTGGTATTTGCATTAGGGTATTCATTTAGAGTCTCTCCTCAGTCATGTCCCCTCAACCCCCGTAGTCAAGCAGTTGATTTTATTCGGTGTTTTTACTCCCACAGTTTGTCCTCTGCTTGTGGATAGTGTTCTTTCTTCTAGGTCCCTGCAGAATGTTCAGGGACATTGTATTGACACTAATGGAGAAGTCCATTACATTCGATTGTACCACAGTGTTTCACTCTCTGTGTACAATGTTTTCCTGGTTCTGCTCCTTTTGCTCTGTATCATTTCCTGGAGGTTGTTCCAGTCTCCATGGAATTCCTCCACTTTATTATTCCTTTTAGCCCAGTAGTATTCCATCACCAACATATACCACAATTTGTTCAGCCATTCCCCAATTGAAGGGCACTCCCTCATTTTCCAATTTTTGACCACCACAAAGAGTGCAGCTATTCTTGTACAAGTCTTTTCCTTTAATATCTCTTTGGGGTACAAACCCAGCAGTGCTATGGCTGGATCAAAAGACAAACAGTCTTTTATCACCCTTTGGGCATAGTTCCAAATTGCCCTCCAGAATGGTTGGACCAATTCACAATTCCACCAGCAATGAATCAATGTCCCTACTTTGCCACATCCCCTCCAGCATTCATTACTTTCCATAGCTGTCATGTTAGCCAATCTGCTAGGTATGAGGTGATACCTCAGAGTTGTTTTGATTTGCATCTCTCTGATTATAAGAGATTTAGGACACTTTTTCATGTGCTTATTAATAGTTTTGATTTCTTTGGCTGAAAACTGCCTGTTCATGTCCTTAGCCCCTTTTTCAATTGGAGAATGGCTTGATTTTTTTGTACATTTTATTTAGCTCTTTATAAATTTGAGTAATTAGACCTTTGTCTGAGGTTGTTGTTATGAAGATTGTTTCCCAATTTGTTACTTCTCTTCTCATTTTGGTTACATTGGTTTTGTTTGTACAAAAACTTTCTAATTTGATATAATCAAAATTGTTTATCTTACATTTTCTAACTCATTCTATGTCTTGCTTGGTTTTAAAGTCTTTCACGACATAGGGTCAAGATGGCGGCCTAGAAGGAGCATAAGTTCAGACCTCTGAAAACCCTTCCTTACCAGTCACAACTGAATGCTCCCAGGGGACTGAAAAACAAACTTAACAACAAGACAGAGCCAAGGAACCCTCCTGCTGGACTTAATTCAAAAGGTATGCCCCCCTGAAAAGCCAGAATCTGAGAACACTCGGGTTTAAGGGGAAGACAGAAGGAAGGTCCCAGGACCCATCCCCCCTCCCACCCAGAGTGCTGAGATTCCAGCAGCAGCAGGAACTTCTGGGCGGGCAAAGGTGCTGGTCTGAAGGGCAAAGCTTGAGAGCAAGTTCAGAGCATCCAACACAGATGGCAGGGAAGGAGCTAGAGAGGGAGCATAGACCTGGCAGCCCGGCCAGAACTTTGGAGATCCTCCATATTTACTCCAGCCTTCCAGGAAGTTTAGGACTCAGAGAATACCCAGCCCAACTAAGCTGAACTTAATCCCATCAAAAGTCTCCAGAACTCAGGGAAGCCCAGGCTCCACACCCATCCTTATTGACTGCTGGACTTTAAGCCAATCAAAAGCCTCCAGAGGACAGGGAAGCTCAAACCCCCAACAACCCTCCCCCAGAGACTACACCAAGAGATCTTCTGTTAAAGCTCCAAGAGGGGAGACTGATAGAAGCTGCCAAAACACACAAAAAAATGAGAGGAGCTAGAGCACAGACAAATACGGGGAGTAAAGAAGGGGTGAATTTGAGCAAACAACAGAAAAGAAGAAAGTAACTACAACAGACAGCTTCTACTCAGCAAATGAAACAGAGGGGAAAAGATCAGCAAACGATAAATCAGAAATCCCAGCGAATTGGATACAGGCTGTGGAAGAACTCAAAACACAACTAAGAGAGGCTGAAGACAATTGGGAAAAGAACTTAAAAATTAAGATAAGTCATCTGGAAACAAAGGCATTTGAACTAAAACAAGAAAATAGTGTCTTGAAAGCCAAAATCAACCAGCTGGAAAATGAGGCAAAGGAGATGAAAGATGAGGCAAAGGAGATGAAAGACAAGGTAAAGAGGATGAAAGACGATCTTCAAAGAAAATCAGACCAGAAGGAAAAGGATGACCAAAAAACCAGAGATGAAATCCAATCGTTAAGAACAAGAATACAACAACTGGAATTAAGTGACCTCACAAAACAGCAGGACACTATAAAACAAAATAAAAAGAATGAAAAAATTGAGGAAAATGTGAAGCATCTCATTCACAAAACAGACGATTCAGAAAATCATTCAAAAAGAGACAATTTAAGAATCATTGGACTACCAGAAGATCATGACAAAAGGAAAAGTCTGGACATAATGCTACAGGAAATTATTCAGGAAAACTGTCCCGATATCCTAGAACAAGCGGGGAAAGTGAAGATTGAAAGAATCCATAGATCACCTCCTGTATTTAATCCCCAACTGACAACACCCAGAAATGTTATAGCCAAATTCAAAAACTATCAGACCAAAGAAAAGATATTATAAGCTGCCAAGAAGAATCCATTCAGATACCATGGAAACATGGTGAGGATAACACAGGATCTAGCTGCATCCACACTGAAGGACCAAAAGGCATGGAATATGATATTCCGGAAAGCAAGGGAACTAGCTCTACAACCAAGAATCAATTACCCAGAAAAAAAACTGACTATATTCTTACAGGGGAACTTATGGTCATTCAACACAATAGGAGAATTCCAAGTATTCATAAAGAAAAGACCAGACCTGAACAGAAAATTTGATGTCCAAGCACAGAACTCAAGAGAATCATCAAAAGGTAATTAAGAAAGAGGGGAAAAAGAAAAAACAAAATAACAAAAATTTTTAAAGAGACTCAATAAGTTAAAATAATATGTATCCCTATAAGAAAAGAGGTCATTGGTAACTCTTAAATACTGTTGCTATCACCTGGACAACTAGAAGAATTACACTTAAAGGGAACAGTGAAAAACTGTATAGGATGAAAGGACAAGACATAAATAGGTATATAGATATATGTATGCATAAATACATATACGTGTGAGTGTATGTATACAACCAGAGCTAAAATTAAAAAAAAGGTTAATACTAAAAGAAATGGAGAAAGAAACAAATGGGGGTAAATGTATATGTCACAAAGAAGCTCATGGTGAGAGGGGGGAGAACATCGATACAGTAGAAGGGAAAAGAGATTGGAGATAGGAAATACTCAACTCTTACTGCTTTGAAACTAACCCAAAGAGGGAAGAACAATCAAATCCATTGGGGAAGAGAATAGATTTGCGCCCTATAGGGGAGTAGAAGGATAAAAAACAGACTGGTGGGGAGGGAAGCACAGTACAAGGGAGGGAGGGGGGAATTTTAAAAAGACTACAGGGGAAAATAAGGGAGGGAATAATAAGGGAGGGTGGTAGAAAGGGAAGTAAAATAAAGGTAGAAACTAGGGGGACTGACTATAAACAAACATTGGTGTAGAAGGAAATAGTGAAAGAAGAAAAGGCAGGACCAGGAGTAGAAATCAAAATGCTGGGAAATACACAGCTAGTAATCATAACTCTGAATGTGAATGGAATTAACTCACCCACAAAACGCAAGTAAATAGCAAAGTGGATTAGATTCCAAAACCCTACCATATGCTGTCTGCAAGAAACATACATGAGGAAGGTAGATAAACATAGGGTGAAAGTAAGAGGATGGAGCCAAACCTATTGGGCATCAACTGATAAAAAGAAGGCAGGAGTAGCAATCATGATACCTGACAAAGCCAAAGTAAAAATAAATCTAGTTAAAAGAGATAGGGAAGGTAATTACATTCTGATAAAAGGCAGTATAGACAACGAGGAAATATCTGTACTCAATATGTATGCACCAAATGGCAGAGCATCCAAATTTCTAAAGGAGAAACTAGAGGAGCTCAAAGATAGAAAAACTATACTAGTGGGAGATCTGAACTTTCCTCTATCCGAACTAGATAAATCAAAACAAAAAACAAATAAGAAAGAGGTGAGAGAAGCGAATGAAATCTTAGAAAAATTAGAGCTAGTAGACATATGGAGAAAAATAAATAGGGACAAAAATGAATACACCTTCTTTTCAGCAGCACATGGTACATTCACAAAAATTGACCATGTATTAGGGCAAAAAATCATTGCAAACAAGTGCAAAGGGGAAGAAATAATAAATGCAACCTTCTCAGACCACAACGCAATACAAATAATAATTAATAAGGGTACATGGAGAGATAAATAAAAAATTATTGGAAATGAAACAACATGATTCTTCAAAACTGGCTAGTCAAAGAGCAAATCGTAGAAACAATTAATAACTTCATTGAAGTAAATGACAATGGTGAGATATCCTTTCAAAACCTATGGGATACAGCCAAAGCAGTACTCAAGGGGAAATTTATATCCTTGAGTTCATACATAAACAAATAAAGAAGGGCATAGGTCAATGAATTGAGCATGCAAATTAAAAAACTAGAAAGTGAACAAATTAAAAATCCTCAAATGAAGACTAAATTAGAGATTCTAAAAATCAAAGGAGAAATTAATAAAATTGAAAGTCAAAGAACTATTGATTTAATAAATAAGACTAGAAGCTGGTACTTTGAAAAAACAAATAAAATAGACAAAGTACTAGTCAGTCTAATTTAAAAAAAGGAAAGAAAAAAACCAAATTGACAGTATCCAAGATGAAAAGTGAGACCTCACCTCTAATGAAGAGGAAATCAAGGCAATCATTAAAAACTACTATGCCCAATTATATGGCAACAAATATGGCAATATAAGTGATATGGATGAATACTTACAAAAATATAAATTTCCTAGACTAAAAGAAGAAGAAATAAATTACCTAAACAACCCCATATCAGAAAAAGAAATTGAACAAGCCATCAAAGAACTCCCTAAGAAAAAATCCCCAGGTCCAGCTGGATTCACAAATGAATTCTATCAAACATTCAAAGAACAACTAATCCCAATATTATACAAACTATTTGACAGAATAAGCTAAGGGGTTCTACCAAATTCTTTTTACGACACAAACATGGTACTAATTCCAAAGTCAGGCAGGTGAAAAACAGAGAAAGAAAACTATAGGTCAATCTCCCTAATGAATATAGATGCAAAAATCTTATATAGATACAAGCAAAAAGACTCCAGTAAGTGATCACAAGGGTTATTCATTATAATCAGGTAGGATTCATACCAGGAATACAAGGATGGTTCAATATTAGGAAAACCATCCACATAATTGATCATATTAACAAGCAAACTGACAAAAATCACATGATTATCTCAATAGATGCAGAAAAAGCCTTTGACAAAATACAACACCCATTCCTATTGAAAACACTAGAAAGTATAGGAATAGTAGGGCCTTTCCTAAGAATAATAAACAGTATATATCTAAAACCATCAGCAAACTTCATCTGCAATGGGGATAAACTTGAAGCCTTCCCAATGAGATCAGGAGTCAAACAAGGATGCCCATTATCACCTTTATTATTTAATATTGTACTAGAAACACTAGCAGTAGCAATTAGAGAAGAAAAAGAAATTGAAGGTATTAAAATTGGCAATGAGGAGACTAAGCTGTCACTCTTTGTGGATGATATGATGATTTATTTACAGAATCCTAGGGAATCAATCAAAAAGCTAGTTGAAATAATCAACAACTTTAGCAAAGTTGTAGGATACAAAATAAACCTGCATAAGTCATCAGCATTTCTATATATCTCCAACCCAGTTCAGCAGCCAGAATTAGAAAGAGAAATTCCATTTAAAGTCACCGGAGTCAATATAAAACACTTAGGAATATATCTGTCAATACAAACACAGGAACTATATGAACACAACTACAAAACACTCTCCACACAATTAAAACTAGATCTAAATAATTGGAAAAACATTGATTGCTCATGGGTGGGATGAGCTAACATAATAAAAATGACAATCCTACCCAAACTTATCTATCTATTTAGTGCCATACCCAGTGAACTACCAAAAAACTTTTTTACTGAATTAGAGAAAACCATAACAAAGTTCATTTGGAAGAACAAAGGATCAAGGATATCCAGGGAAATAATGGAAAAAAAAATACAAAGGAGGGTGGCCTTGCAGTCCTAGATCTCAAACTATATTACAAAGCAGTGGTCATCAAAATAATTTGGTATTGGCTAAGAGACAGAAAGGAGGATCAGTGGAATAGACTTGGGGTAAATTACCTCAGCAAGACAGTCTATGACAAACCCGAAGACCCCAGCTTTTGGGACAAAAATCCACTATTTGATAAAAACTGCTGGGAAAATTGGAAGACAGTGTGGGAGAGATTAAGTTTGGATCAACACCTCATACCCTACACCAAAATAAACTCAGAATGGGTGAATTACTTGAACATAAAGAAGGAAACTATAAGTAAATTAGGTGAACACAGAATAGTATACATATCAGACCTTTGGGAAGGGAAATATTTTAAAACCAAGCAAGATGTAGAAAGAGCCACAAAATGTTAAATAAATAATTTTGACTACATCAAATTAAAAGGTTTTGTACAAACAAAACCAATGTAATTAAAATTAGAAGGGAAGCAACAAATTGTGAAACAGTCTTCATAACCAAAACCCCTGACAAAGGCCTAATTACTCAAGTTTATAAAGAACTAAATAAAATGTACAAAAAATCAAGCCATTCTCCAATTGAAAAATGGGCAAGGGACATGAACAGGCAGTTCTCAGCCAAAGAAATCAAAACTATTAATAAGCACATGAAAAAGTGTTCTAAATCTCTGATAATCAGAGAAATGCAAATCAAAACAACTCTGAGGTATCACCTCACACCTAGCAGATTGGCCAACATGACAGCAAAGGAAAGTAATGAATGCTGGAGGGGATGTGGCAAAGTAAGGACATTAATTCATTGCTGGTGGAATTGTGAATTAATCCAACCATTCTGAAGGGCAATTTGGAACTATGCCCAAAGGGCGATAAAAGACTGTCTGCCCTTTGATCCAGCCTTAGGACTGCTGGGTTTGAACCCCAAAGAGATAATAAGGAAAAAGACTTGTACAAGAATATTCACAGCTGCACTCTTTGTGGTGGCCAAAAATTGGAAAATGAGGGAGTGCACTTCAATTGGGGAATGGCTGAACAAATTGTGGTATATGTTGGTGATGGAATACTATTGTGCTAAAAGGAATAATAAAGTGGAGGAATTCCATGGAGACTGGAACAACCTCCAGGAAGTGATGCAGAGCAAGAGGAGCAGAACCAGGAGAACATTGTACACAGAGACTGATACACTGTGCTTCAATCGAACATAATGGACTTCTCCATTAGTGTCAATGCAGTGTCCCTGAACAATCTGCACAGATATATGAGAAAAAAACACTATCCTCAAGCAGAGGACAAACTGTGAGAGTAAAAACACCAAGGAATAGCAATTGCCTGACTACAGGGGTTGAGGGGATATGATCGAGGAGAGACGCTAAATGAGCACCCTGATGCAAATACCAACAACAAGGAAATGGGTTCAGAGCAAGGACACATATGATACCCAGTGGAATCACCCATTGGCTAGGGGAAAGTTGGCAGGGGGGAGGGAGAGGAGGAAAAGAAAATTATCTCTGTTTCCAATGAATAATGTATGAAAATGACCAAATAAAATAATGTTTTAAAAACTAAAAAAATAAAGTCTTTCCCTTCCCACAGGTCTGACATGTATACTATTCTGTGTTCACCTAATTTACGTATAGTTTCCTTCTTTATGTTCAAGTCATTCACCCATTCTGAGTTTATCTTGGTGTAGGGTGTGAGGTGTTGATCCAAACCTAATCTCTCCCACTCTGTCTTCCAGTTTTCCCAGCAATTTTTGTCAAATAATGGGGTTTTGTCCCAGAAACTGGGCTCTTTGGGATTGTCATATACTGTCTTACTGGGGTCACTTACCTCAAGTCTATTCCACTGATCCTCCTTTCTTTCTCTTAGCCAATACCAAATTGTTTTGATGACTGCTGCTTTATAATAGAGTTTGAGATCTGGGGCTGCAAGGCCACCTTCATTTGTATTTTTTTTTCATTATTTCCCTGGATATCCTTGATCCTTTATTCTTCCAAATGAACTTTGTTATGGTTTTTTTCTAAATCAGTAAAATAAATTTTTTGAAGTTCAATGGGTATAGCACTGAATAGATAAATAACTTTGGGTAGGATGATCATTTTTATTATATTGGCTCATCCTACCCATATTCTTTCTTTTTTAAACCCTTACTTTCTGTCTTAGAACTGATACTAAGTATTGGTTTTAAGGTAGACGATTCATAAGGACCAGGCAATGGAGGGTAAATGACTTACTCGAGGTCATACAGCTAGGAAGTGTCTGAGGTCAGATTTTAAGACAGGACTACCCACCTCTAGGCCTGGTTCTCTATCCACTGAATCACTTAGCTATGCAAAAAGGTGTTTTCATAGAATATTAAAGCTATAGGGAACCTTAGAATGATTTTGTTAAAGCACTAATTTAGCACCTAGAATAAGTACTGTACAAAGGGGTGTATGGGGTGCTCAGGGAGAGGTAGTATCTTTGGTATGGAGGGCTTGTCGTGCCCTCCTAGGGCAGCTCTCCAGCCTCTGACCCCCACTTGACACCCAGCTCTCACTTGTGGCTCCTAGTAGCTACTAGCAGGTGGCAGCGGCCACACCCCGGAGAATGGCTTCGACAGGCCGGCTAAACCTTGTGAGGGTAGCCATCCGGTTGACATCGACCCCTGGTGAACTAGGGCTTTGCTCACCCAGCATGTGAAGACTGCTTCAACCGAACAGACGGAAGAAACCAATAAGAAGGTTCAACGGCTGAGATGGCGACGCAGCAAAGCACTGTGGAGTGCTTAGGGCATGTTGGAGCACAAAAGACAACACAGCCATCCAATGCAGCTGAGGAAGTCTCCAGGTGTAATGACTTTACTTTTTAAACCCTTACCTCTCTTAGAGTCAATATTGTATATTGGTTCTAAGGCAGAAGAGTGTTAAGGCCTAGGCAAAGAGGGTTAAGTGATGCCCAGGGTCACCAAGCTAGGAAGTGTTTAAGGCCAAATTTGAACCCAGGACCTCTGGTCTCTAGGCCTGGATCTCAATACACTGAACCACCAAGCTGCCCCCAGTGGACATATTTTTTTCTGTTCCTCTGCCATCTTGACTCCCAAACCAGAATGGTGCTTTTAGATGCATAAAATAATATTATTTACATATATAACCCAGATCAAATTGCATACCATCTCCAGGAAGGGGGAGGGAAGGGGCAGAGGGGGGCATTTTGGATCATGCGACTTCAGAAAATTTATGTGGAAAATTTTTATTGCCTGTAATTGATAAAATACTTTTACAAAAAATAAATTAAAAATAAAAATAAATGAAATAATGTCATTACATTATCCCCACTCCTATTCCATGCCTAGAATATTCTCCTTCCTCACCTCTACCTACTGGCTTCCCTGGCTTCATTTAAGTCCCAATTAAAATTCCATCTTAAATGCAGAGGTGTCAGACACTTAACCCACAAAACACCCAAGTGTGACAGATTACAATGGAATTGGGAAATATTTGGCAATATAAATAAAAATATAGTAAGAGGGAAATAATATTACATTTGAAAACTAAGCCACTATATGTGGCCTAATGGCCCCATTTAAACTCCACTGTTCACCAAGAAGTTTTTACTTAACCTCTCAGTTGTGGTACCTTCTCTTTCTTAATAACTTGCTGCATATACATGTTTGTTTGTGTGTTAGCTTCCCCCATTAGATTGTAAACTCTTGCTCTAGGACAGGAAATATCTTTTGTCTCTTTTTTGTATACTCGGGGTTAATACATATTTATTGAGTGGCAGGAAACCAATATCCTGAAAATGAAAGTGCAATTTATTTTTTGCTTCCAAATTTATGGACCCCTGGACTAGATAGTCTTAGGTCCCACTGAGGTCTCAAAGACTCTATGAATCTCAGAGTTGGAAGAGAACTCAAGTCCATCTAGTTCAATTGATATCTGAACTAAAATCCCATCTACTGTTATGAATAGAAATTAATCTGGAGGCTTATTACTAGACTTATAGGCATTTATCAGCAGAGAACTAAAGATAAAAATGAGTTTTAGCATTTCTAATTTAATGTAAAAATGTGATCCTCCATTGCAGCCAGTACTCTGAGCCATTGCTTTTCAGAGACGGCCAGGTGAGATGAGAGTCAGTCAGAGAGATGGTTAGTTCAGAGGCAGAGAGAGAGAGAGAGAGAGAGAGAGAGAGAGAGAGAGAGAGAGAGAGAGAGAGAGAGAGAGAGAGAGAGAGAGAGAGAGAGAGAGAGAAAGCTCTTCTGGTGTTGGTTTTTCAAACCTATGTTCCTCACACTCAATGGCTTTGAAGCATCATGCAATGTTATGCCTACAGCAGGATGCTGATACTGATGCTGGGATGCTGATGCTGAGATGCTGGGGACCCCAGGGTCAGGCCATCAGATACTACACATGACTCTGTGACTCCTATGTTGAGTCTTTCAGAGATGGGCTAAGGGATCCCCTAAAAAGAAACACATATAATAAAGACTATAAATGGCTTCCTAGAGGAAGTCCAAAAAGCCATTAAACAAATGAGTGCAGGCAAGGCACCCGGTAAAGACGGGATCCCAACCAAGGTGTCAAGGCCTTAAATGGAAAGGCACTCCAGGCATTCCACATAGTGCTGACCAGCTTATGGGAAAAGGAAGACATGCCCCCAGAACTCAGAGATGCCTCCATCGTAGCCCTATACAAGAACAAAGGCACACGAGCACCTGTGACAACTACAGAGGCATCTCACTACTCTCCACCCCTGGAAAGATCCTCGCCCGTGTTATACTCAACAGACTCCTGTCATCTGTTTCAGAGCAGAACCTGCCTGAATCACAATGTGGCTTCCAACCAGATCGCAGCACCATTGACATGGTCTTCACAGTGAGGCAAATGCAGGAAAAATGCCTTGAGCAGAACCTGAGTCTCTACATTGTCTTCATAAACCTGATGAAGGTGTTCGACACAGTGAACAGGGATGCATTGTGGGTGATCCTTAGCAAGCTCGGTTGCCCAGCAAAATTCATCAAACTGATCCAACTCTTTCATGTCAACATAACAGGGGAAGCCTTATCTGGTGGAGAGACTTCCGATCGCTTCAACATCTCCACTGGCGTGAAAGAAGGCTGTGTCCTCACTCCGGTACTATTCAACCTATTTTTCACCCAAGTATTACAACATGCTGTGATGGATCTAGACCTGGGCGTCTACATCAAATACTGACTGGATGGCTCACTATTCAACCTTCGCCGCGTGACTGCAAAAACAAAGACAACAGAGAGACTCATCCTGGAAGCTCTCTTCACAGATGACTGTGCTCTCATGGCCCACCAAGAAAATCATCTCCAAACCATTGTGGACAGGTTCTCCACCGCAACAAAACTGTTTGGCCTGACTATCAGCCTCAGCAAAACAGAGGTGCTGTTCCAACCTGCACCAGGGAGGCCAACTAACCAGCCGTGCATTACAATCGACAACACGCAGCTTTCTAACGTCAACACTCTCAAGCACCTGGGCAGTACCATCGCCAACGACGGGTCCCTAGACCACGAGATCAATGCCAGGATCCAAAAGGCCAGCCAGGCACTCAGGAGGCTGCGTTGCAAAGTCCTCCAACACAGCGGTGTAAGCACTGCGACGAAGCTCAAAGTGTAAAACGCAGTGGTCCTCAGCTCGCTCCTGTACGGTTGTGAGACATGGACACTGTACCGGAAGCACATGAAGCAGCTGGAGCAATTCCACCAACGCTCCCTCCGGTCAATCATGAGGATCCGATGGCAGGACCGAATCACCAATCAGGAAGTCCTCAACAGAGCCAACTCCACCAGCATAGAAGTCATGGTCCTCAAAGCCCAGCTACGATGGTCTGGACATGTCATCCACATGGACCCACAGCAAATACCAAGACAGGTATTCTACGGTGAACTGTCAGCTGGACTCAGGAAACAAGGCCGACCAAAGAGAAGATTCAAGGATCAGCTAAAGTCAAACTTGAAGTGGGCTGGCATTACACCAAAGCAACTAGAACTCGCTGCCTCTGACCGAAGCAGCTGGTGAACCCACATTAAACATGCCGCCGCCACCTTTGAAGATGAGCGACATCGACGTCTTGCTGCTGCGCGTGAACGCCGACACCAGGCCACAGCCGCACCTCCCATAACAACTGGCGTCCCATGCCCCATGTGCCACAAACTGTGCACCTCAGCCTTTGGACTCCAAAACCACATGAGGGTACATCAATAGATGATAATGCACAAAGACAATTGTCATTCTCAGTCACCGAGAGACTACCACTACTAGTTGAAACATACTTTCATCATTTCATCCTGGCAAAGTTGATTTTTGAATCCAAATTATGACTACATTTATTTCTATTAAATTTCATCTCCTAGAAAGATCTTTTTGAATCCTGATTCTTTCATCTAGCTCTCTCTCCTAGCTTTGGGTCCTCTCTTAAATCCTTTGTCCTATATATTTTCCTACCTTCTGGAAGTTGGCAAAAAGTCTTGGTTGCTGGTAACAAGACTGATTCTTTTAGAGTCATTTGACCTTGAGTCAAATGCTAGTTCTGCTACTTACTACTTGTGTAACATTATGCAGATCACTTAATTTCTGAAAGCCTGTTTCATCCTCTATTAAATGGAAATAGTAATCCTGGCAGTACATTCCACATCATAGTTGTGAGCAAAGTTCTTTGTAGATGTAGGGCAGTGGGAAAATCATTGGTTTAAGAGCTAGAGGACCGGGGCTTGAATCCTAGACCTACCATTTATTATATAAGTGACCTTGAGCAAATCATGGCACTTTTCTAAGCCTCAGTTCCTCATCTGTTAAAAAAAATGAGGCATGGAACAATCAAATGTAATCCACTTTGCTACTAGTAGCAATGCAATGATCCAAGATAATCCTAAGGAACTTATGAGAAAGAACACTATCCATAACTAGAGAATGAACTGTCGGAGTAGAAACAAAGATGAAAAACATATGATTTATCACTTGTTTATATGGGTATATGATTTGGGGTTTGGGTTTTAAAGGATTACTCTATTACAAAAATGAATAATATGGAAATAGGTATCAAGTGATAACACATGTATAACCCAGCTTGTCAGTTCTGGGAAGGGAGAAGAAAAGGGGAGGGAGATAAAAGTGAATCATGTAACCATGGAAAAATATTTTAAAATAGTTTTTAAATGAAAGAAATTGGACTAGTTTCTCAGGTCACTTCTAGCTCTAAATCCTTTCATCTTCTAGTCCAAGGAAATGCCCAAGCAACCAGAAACATCACTGCTTGCTTTCTACCTCATAAGTATATGAATAAAGAATAAAGGAGAGAGATGGTGCATTCTAGCTGAAGGCGAGGCATTCCCAAATGGGACCATATCTCCAAATGCCCCCCACAGTGGTTACAGTTCTGATTTCTTCTATGGTTGAAAAATACATTCAGATCCCTCCAGTTTTATGTTTTCTGTATCAAGGCAACAATAATGAAAAATAACTCCCTTTAAACCAGGGCTGGCTGTGGGATAGCCAAAGAACAGCCTTTGAGGTTTGTTTATTTTCCCTTTTCTGGCAAATACCATCAAAAATGGCAGCTACTACTTGGATTCCCTGTTGCCAGTGCCAGAGAGTTATTGAAGATGTTTAGTGGCCAGAGGACATCTCTCTGGCTAATTATAGCAATTTAAAGCCTGGGCTTACATATTTGTGGCTTAAAGAAGTTGACAGAATCATTCTAGTCTGGGAATCCTACCCTTCCTGAGTAAAGCAGGAAAGCTGATACTATAATGAGAAGCAGTATTAAGTCCATCCCTTTAGGGCATTCTGTCTAGCACAAGGTCTTGTGACATTGTTGGCTCTTAATAAAGTTTTTTTTTTTTATTTGATGAAAACAGATTAACTAGTTAACTTTTGTTTAACAAGTAAGAATATCGATGATTTGGCAATACTTGACTAGAAGCCACAAGAGCTAATTTAAAGGATAAGCTCATACATGTAACATGGGGTCCAGGGTCCCCAAGGACACAATCTTGGAGGCCTGACCCAAATAGGATCAGTTTCTCTCTTTGGCTCATTTTCTCCCACACTATTCCAATATTCTAATAAAGTCTCTAAATAGACTTATGACATAGCTTTTGTTCCCAAATATAACTAATGGGGCCCCTAACTCTTGCTTAGACTCTCAGGGTATATAGGTTTCAGGCAGGCTTTATTTCATTCCTACAGAAAAAAACCCCAAGATGCAATGCAGTCATAAGAGTCCATAAAAAGGTACAAAATCAATCAACAGGCACTTATTAAGCAACTACTCTGAGCCAAGTATTGTGCTAGACACTAATGGTACAGACCCAGAAATGAAACAGCCTCAGCCCTCAAGGAACTTACATTCTATTGAAGGATGTATACACAAGTATAAACAGAAACATTAATCAATTAATAGGCATTTATTAAGCATCTAATATATGTCAGGAATCATGATAAAGCATAAATGCCCATTAAACCTCTCCTGCTGGAAGGTACATACTTTGCAAAAAAGGAAAAGGCTGCTAGAGAAGCAAACTCCTTCCCATTGATCTGTATTGTGTGGGTAACTCAATAATATCAGGATTGCCAAAGTCTAGATAGAAGTGCCAAAGTCTTAGCATTTTCCTCTCTTCTCCTTGGCCTCCTCTACCCATCCTGTTCCCATTGCTGAAGGACAATATTCCATTGTTGATACTCTTCTTCAAGGAGAACATTATTAAGGAAATCATCTACTTACAAAAGGCCAGTACAGTATTTGAGCTCTCTAACTTAAGTTCTTTCGAATTTTGGGGTATATGCAAGGCAGTTTCCAGAGTTGGTGGAGGGCCAGGAAATCTCCCTTCTTTAGCTAGACAGAGAAATTCTGCACAGGAGTTGTGTTTCAAGTGTAATGTCCTTGAACTCCCCTTTCAAGTCAAACACAAGAATGTGTCTACCACTAAATGTATTTTTGCTGCAAGTCACCATCCTCTGCTCTCCTGGTAGAGAGAAGGGAAAAATTCTCTCTTCTCTTCTCCTATCTCTACCCAAAAAGGTCTACTCTGCTACATTATAGTCTGGAGGTCCAAGTGTGCTCAAAAGTTTGAGCTGGTGCATCAACTCACCCTACTATACCATAGGGTAGGGGCAGACTCTCTGATGAGACAGTAGCCCTACCAATTTATTTACCAGTCATCTTGGGAATAGTCTCAGTGACTGACAACCAATCAGAAGACTTCCCTGTTTTCTTTCATCATTGAAGGTGCTTTTCAGTCAAGGATCCATGCCCTTTAATCATGCTCCATAATCATCTCACCACATTGATTGAAGAACTCAACAAATGCATTAGGGGTTCTTATGATCAAAGGTTTAGAGCTAGGGTACTTTAAATGTAATTTAACCCAATCCCAAATTTTACAAATAAAGAATATGTAGAATCAAGTAAAGTGATTGACCAAGCTCACATGGGTAGTGAGCAGAACTGAGATTTGAACCCATGATTTATGGATCCAAATCCAATACTCTTCCTACTACAATATACTGTATCTATCACTACCCAGCTCTATAACTTTGGGCCAGTGACTAAACTTTCTGAACCTCATTTCCTTCTTCTGTAAAATAGAGATAACTGACTAACCTACTTCAGAAGATACATGAGATAAATTAGGTGGAAAAGATTTGTTTTAATTTATAAGACTATCTAAATGTAGGCTGACCTCCAGAGAAAGCATTATTGGGACCATCTTTCACATCAGTATATTTATGGTTTTATTTTGGGGTTTTGGTTATATATTAATTTGCTCTTACAAAAATGATAATATAGAATTGTGTTTTGCATGACAATAAAAATGAAATAAATAAATAAATGTAGGTTGTATTCATGCAAAGTATCTTACTGCAATTTCCATCTAACTCTCTTCCCTGTCAAAACAAAAACAAAAGCAAAACAGACACTTATAAAAATGGAACCAGGAGAGTTCTGAGAGACTTATGAGAAGGAATGCTCTCCACATCTAGAGAAAGAACTGTGGGAGTAGAAACTCAGAAGAAAAATAAATGACTTCTCTTTTGTTATATGGGTATAGAATTTTGGGTTTTGGTTTGAAAAGATTACTCTATTACAAAAATGAATAATATGGAAATAGGTATCAAGTGATAATACATGTATAACCCAGTGGAATTACTTGTCAGCTCTGGGAGGGGTGGGGAAGAGGGGAGGAAGAGAAAATGAATTACGTAACCATGGAAAACTATTTTAAAAATAAAATCATACATTAAAAATCAACAAAAAAATTGAACCACCCATTTGTTTTAATATGCTTGTGCTTAGAAATAAATTGCATTTCTGTACACAAATTTATATGTATATATGTTTGTGTGTATGTATGTGGTGTGTGTGTGTGTGTGTGTATGTGTGTATAAGAGAAAGAGAGAGGACAGAGGGAGAGAGAGTGAAAGGGAGGGAGGGAGGAAGAGAGGCTTTAATTACAGGCCATTAATTAGTCAATTTAAAATATTTGAACTTCACAAGTAGTTTTCACTATCTCGTCTTGCCTCTTATACCAGGGAGCCAAACTTAGTACATTTTCCTGTTAACAATATTTTTGATCAAGCAGAAGGCTTTAATTAAATAAGAAACTAACCTTAGAAATACTGCTAAATGTAACAAAGTTGCTCATTGTTTATCCCTGTGATATTTTATGGCCAGTCTATAGATTCACATACTGATCTTGCACCCAATCTCTCCTAGCCAATTGGAGGTTAGAGATTAGTTTAAGGCCATTCTAAGTTTCAATGTCATTGTCAACATGCCTCACAAAGAAATTTATACTAAAATAAATGTTGTCACTTCTGTCTAACTCAATCTAAGCACAGTAAGTAAAATAAAAGAACCTATTTGAAGGTACTTATAAGCCATAGCAGCTTGGAATTCAGCCATTGGTCATTTATGTGTGATAGAAGGAAGGAAAGGGCCCTCATGCTCTCGTTAGTCAACCAAAGTATTTTTTTTTATCACTGTAATCAAAACTCTCCTTTTCCCTTCCTACCAATGTTTGACTACTACTACTAATAGTTTAAAGTTACATAGGTTTGCAAAAAAAAAAACAAAAAACCTTTCCATATATTATTATATCATTTGTTCCTCATAAAAACCCTGTGAGGTAGGTGCTCTTGTTGCTCTTGTTACCTCCATTTTACACATGAGAAAAGTAAAGTGATTTGTCCAAGATCACACAACTAGTAAGGATATGGAGGAAAGGTTGAAGGCAGGTCTTCCTTGACCTCATGTCCAGCACTCTGTCCATAGCACCCATAATGCCTCAGATCTCCTACTAATCCCCAGCATGATCAACTCATAAATTTTCCATTTCTTTTTTTTTTCAAATTTCTTTAATCCTATGCCATTTTTTCCAGATCTCAATTTGTCTTGGGCCCCTTTAGTACCATAATATCATATCCCCTGGCTACTTGCCCATCAGGAATTTGACTGCCTATGAGAATCAACCATGAACATAGCTAATTAATCAGTCCTAGCTATTGCCTTTTTCTCTTTTCTTCTACCCCTGGCCAACCTGCCGACTGTGGGTCTTCCTAGCCTTCCAAGCTGTATATATCCATATCAAACTGGTGTTTGATACTACGACTTTCAGACTTTGAGTACTTTGCTTTAATGAGCTGAAAAGTTTAAAGAAATAACTCTAGCTCCATACCCCTGAAATCATAGGTGTATAGTTTGGGTCATCAAGGGGCTTTTAAAGGTCTAAAGACATTATATGGTTCTATATTCCTAAAACTATCGATCATGAGCCCTCACCATTTCTAATAGTCAGCCAATAGATAAGCCCAAAGCAAAAGCATTTACCAAAATGACTTAGTTATAACAGTAGAAACAATATTCTCTCCCAGTGAATCTGGGGCATATTCTTCAACAAATACACATTGCATCTATGGAAAAAGAGTAGGCACAAAGTTACATTAGAATGGTAGTGAGGCATACATGTAGCCAAGAAATCTTACAGTTTGGAACTTCTCATAGTGTCCTTATGTTGCTACCCACTTTGGGCATAATATCTCTGCTGAATGAATCACTCATAGGAATCTTCTGGGCCATCTTCTCTTCACTGATCAATTCCCAGCTGCAAGGGCTAGTTCTCTCTTAAATCCAAAATCAACTCTCTTGTCTCTGCTGCCAGGAGGTTGAGTAAACAAACTAAGGTCTTCTACCTAGATTATTATTATGCCCGTACTGTTTCTCTGTGTCTGTGTGAGTTTGAACAAGGTGTCTCTATTCCCTTCATTGAATTGCTTGTCCCTCTGGACATTTTAACCCCAACACACAGCATATCCTTCTAGATGATGAGTAGATCTGTTGCCAGAGTCCATTGAAGGCAAGGGAAGAAAGAAGCTCTCCCTCCTCTAATAACCTCTGATAAATACAAAGGGATCACACTGTATAGACCTATTCCCTGCCTTAAATGTCCTTTGTGCCTTAGCAAACAGCTTTTAAAAAAAAAAAAAGTTCACTTGGTATTGCCAATATTCACACAGACAATAGCCAGATCACCTTCCAATTCATTTGGAACATTTTCACATTTTGTAAAGGGATGACAGGGTGTACACAAATGTTTGCATCTTGTTAATATGATATCATCTTTGTTATCTTATCCTTTCTTTACCAACTAGCTATAGAGGAAACTAAAGCCCTTCCCATTCTAGCCATAAGAACAACTTACATTTGTATGCATTATGATTATAAAGCATTTTATACTTTGGGGATCATGATTTGGAGCTAGAAGAAACTTTATAGAGATAATATGATCCAGCCTTGTCATTTTATGGATAAGGAAGCTGACATCTAGAGAAGTGAAGTCCTTTGCCCAAGGTCATAAGAGTATTTGATTAACAGCTAAGATATGAACCTGGATCCTCTGACTCCAGATCTGCTTCTCTCTTCACTATATCATATTCTTATTTGGTCTTCATGACATTCTGTATCTTGTGAGTAGGGCATAAAAACATGATTGTCCTCATGGGGTAGATAAGCAAAAGAAGGCTCAGAGAGATTAAATTTACCTTTACAAAGCACTTCCCCATTCTTTTCACTTTTGTCTTTCCCCAAAACAAACAACCAGAAGCTCATCTGGGGGCCTTGAATCTAAAGCAAGTACCTTTCACTGCCTGGAACCAGTTTCCATCATTCCACATTTTCCCTCAGTTAGATTAGTAAAATTTGCTTTCAATTTAATACTCACAGCTGTTTGGAATTCCACATTTCTGGTCTGTTGACTAGCAAAGCCCAACTGGGCAATCTGTACAGTAAACAAAGGAATTTCTGCCAGGCTGGCATCTAAAAGCACCATGATTTGCAAACATGTTGAATTACTATTTTATACAATAAACTAAACCCACAATAGAAAATAGATTGGGAAGTTATCTCAAACTTGTTTATCCTCCTATAAGTGGGTGGAAAATACTATTATACTACAGCTATAGAGGAATCTCTATCAGAAAGCTGCAAGCAGAGTAGCTATCATTCATTACTCAGGACTGATAAAGAAAAATAAAACACCCAAGTCCTATTATGATCATACAGGTTCTTTCTATAGAGAACCAGTTCCTCCTGTATCTCCAGAATCCTCCCAGCAGTAAGTCTATATGTAACATGTCAGTTTAATTATAGGTATATTCTGATTTTGATATTTCTGGGCAATGTCTTTATAATTATTTCTGATCCTCACCTGATTATGAGAACCTCTAGGCAAAGGTGGTGATGTCTCTTCCATCATACAAGGAAATCTGTGGTGGCCAAACTGTGATCCCTCACCCCAATTTGGGGAAAGGTACAATCTTCTAAGAGGGCAGAGAAAACATGTTGGCAAAAATAAACTAATGATCCTTAATGCTTAATATACTATAGTGTCTGCTTCCTAATATCAAGCCATTCTCACATTTCTATTTCTATTAATTTTTTAATATATATTATTAATTTTTAAATATATATTATAAATTTATTAACATATTAATATAAATATATTAATATATATTATAAAATTGCCACGAAGGCAAAAGCATGACTTATCTTGGTTCCTCCCTTGAGCCTAGGATTGTGTCCTGCACAGAAAAAGAATAGGGACTAAATCTGTAATTTCATTACTATTGGAAAGTCACAGGTGAGGAAACTCCCCCTCCCAGAGCAGGTAAGTACCTTCACTGCAACTTAAGTCTTGGTGGAATTAGAACACTGAGAGATGAAGTGACTTGTCCAATATCTACAACCAACCAGTAGATGTCAGAGGAGAGATTTGAATCTATGTCTTCCTGGCTTTGAAGACTACTGTCAACAACATGCCCCTAAGCCCAGAAGCACACACGTACATGGAGGAGGACTTAATAAATGCTTGTTGAAATATAAATAGAAAAAAATTAAAAACAATCAAAAACAAATGCCAAGAAATAATCATGCCTTTTTTTTTTTGGTTCCAAAGAAGAGAGAAGAGAGATAAGCAAGCACCTCTTCTCTACTTCAGATGTAGAGAACAATGAGCATGCCAGAATGTTGTGTTAGTTTGGCTGAACTTGTTTTTAATTTCCTTTTTGTTCTACTTTATGAAAAATGGTTCTTTTGAGGAATTGAAAAGAGAAATGCTTTTGAAAAAATCAGAGAGGGGGCAGTTGGGTAGCTCAGTGGATTGAGAGCCAGGCCTAGAGACTGGAAGTCCTAGGTTCAAATCTGACCTCAGATACTTCCCAGTTGTGTGACCCTGGGCAGGTCATTTAACCCCCATTACCTAGCCCTTACTACTCTTCTGCCTTGGAACCAATACACAGTATAAATTCTAAGACAAAAGGTAAGGGTTTAAAGAAAAAGTCAGGGATACCAAAAAAGATATCAATAACATCTTATTTGTTTTAAATGATTGTTGATTGGCATGAAATGAAATACACAGAGAATGTGGTCAGATTATCAGGAGTTGGAGGCAGAAAGTAGAAGTACTTAAAGGCAGGAGATACTAGAAGTGAAGGTGGCTGATAGATGATTTGCCCACATAACTGCATCAATTTTCAGTGAGTTTTTTCCACCCGGAATTTATGTGCATAACCATTATTCCAGGGTAACTATTTCACAGGCAAATAGAGTATGCTATTCATCAGAAGGAGAAATTGTAAAAGGAAATGTCTCCCCCTTTTTTTCTGCCTCCTGAAAGCAGATAATCTCCAAAGCCTGGGTGTCTATTTACGCTGCTTTTCAGCAATAAAGTGTAACATTACCTTAATAACCCGCTCATCTGAAGCAGAGAAGGCACTTATGTTATCGTGATGAGAGGCATTTACTCCAATGAGGCACTTTCCCCAAACAGCAGAAGATCGACACTATTCTCTCTGAAGACTTTCTGAACTTCTAAAAATATTCCCCAGCTGTGCCATGTGATCCAATGCAATGGCACACTTGGCTCACTCTTCTGTGATGGTTTTTACATTTTTAAATACAGTAAAATTTTATTTTAAAATGTAAAAACCATTGAGCCATATAAAAAGAGGCAGGGGGCCTGCCCTTGATTTATACTTTATTCTTCTCCAACACTGCCACCACTGTCAAACTTTAAAAGAAAACGAAAAAATCCATACCTTTTATAAGAGAGGATGCAATTTCTAGCTATCAACACCTTCCCAAAAGGGGGTGAAGAGGGAATCACAAAATAGACTTCACAAAGAAGAAAGTTTGGCTAGGAAGAAAAACTCATTCCAAGGTAGAACATGAGCTCATATTGCTTACATGAGCACATCAGGGAAAAGATCAGAGGGTTGAAAGTTGGAAGATCTTTTAGTCCATCTCATTCAATACAAAGAAGACAATTGAGACCCAGAGAGGGAAAGAAATGCCAAAAGTCACATAGCAGGTGAGTAGCAGAACTGGAGGTCAAACCTAGATTATCTGCTTTTAATTGTCATGCTCCTTTTCCTGTAGCAAAAGTGTATTTGCTCCGAAGGGAGAACAGTTCAGCCAGCTTTCTAGTCAATATGATTCTTTGGAAAATGACCTCTATGTACTGTTCTTGATTAATTCTTGAGCAATGGGGACATTTCCAAATGGCCTTTTTTTTTCTTTGACACCTGTTCAAAAATCTGCCTTTATTTAAAGCTAGCCCTCATGACAAACTATGCCCACACCCACAGGGCATTGTTCTTGGTTCCAGTGACTAGGAAGCTGTGTCTCAACTTGCACAGAGAGAGAGAGAGAGAGAGAGAGAGAGAGAGAGAGAGAGAGAGAGGGCTAAACAAACAAACAAACAAACAATAGGATTGGTAGACAGATTTGGGAGTGAGTTTCTTTTCATAGCTATGGCCTGGGGCATACAATGCTTTTTGTCATCAACAGCAGTATGGTATAATCATGAGGAATGCAAGCAGATACCTTCCCTTTGACTGTCAGCAACAGGCAGGGGCATGAGGTATTCAGTATGCAGGTGATATCTCTAGGGAGCAACACCTGGAAATCCTGTTCCAACAGAAGGAGTAATTAACCAAGGGACACTCAGAGGCAGACATGACCAAGAAAAGGCTGCTGGTGATCTAGAACTGGCTGGTACCATCCATCGAGGGAAGAGTAAAGTGTGTCAAGAGAAGAGTGTGCATGTAAAAGTGGGAAGTGGGCTCTGAGACAGAGAAATGACCCCATCTTAGTAGTCTTGGGGGTATTTTGAGGTTTTTTCCCTTGTGTTTAAGTTCTCTATGTCTCCCTGAGGCAGATTCTTAGTTTGAGGGGTAACAATACAAACTGAGGAAGTACCCCCAGAACAAAGAAACATGGAACTCAAAACAAAACCATGAAGTAAGACAGATTTTGTGAATTGTTATTCACAAAAACTGAAGGGGCATTAAGGGAAGATGAACTCAAGGCAAGTGGAGTCCTGGATAGAGTTAGATATACTACAGGAGTCCTAGAGAGAATGGGGCACAATCTCCACCAAACTAGTAAAGTCTGGTGACTTTTTATAATGCACTTATCTGAATCTATTACAACAAAGCACAGGACAAAGGAAATGAGGAGCCTAGGCAGCATTGGTGAACCTTTTCAAGATGGTGTGCCCAAACTGCAACTTCAAACTGCCTATGAGCCTCCCCCACTTCCCACCCCATTACCCTAAACAGCAGAGGGAGGAAGTGCTCACATTGGGTGACTGGACAGAGGAGTAGGGCATGCAAAATGAGCTCAGGGCACTATGGCAAGGGGGAACAGAGCATCCCCCTCCATGCTTCTAGGGCACTTGTGTCACACCTTCACCAACACAGAGGGACTGGTACTGATTCATCTGAGTGTGGAGAAAGAAGAATCCTGAGGAAATGGAAACTAGCTGATATAAAAACTCCCCACTGGTTGAAAAGGAAGTTTTAAGCTAGTTATTGCTGGTTTTATTCTGACAGGGTAATTCAGCTTCCCCAGGAAGGGATTGGGCTTTCCTAAGACTTCATATATTGGGATAAGGAGCCACTAGGAGTCTTTACAAGAGGACACCCACAGGGTTTGTCTCATACATATGTTTCCGAGGGAATATGAGTTTCTGACACTCATCTTATCAATCTGAAGCTGGAGAATGACCTAGCAACATGGCAATCAGATCAAGGCAGTCACCCAAGGCAAGAAGCCAATGATGAGATGAATGGACTCATCCTGAATCTATATGCTGCCTGCCTGAAGCTTCCAAATGAAGCCTTGCCATTTTCTCTGAGGTTGTGAGAATATTCTTTCACTGACCCTTCTCCCCTTCCTCCAACCACCCATTCCCCCAACTACTCAGATGCTCAGGGAAATTGCATGTGTATATATTGCAAAACTTCCTTAATTATGACTCTGCTAAATCAGGGATTGTAATCATTTGGCAGTGGCTAGACTAAAGTTTAAAGAAAGAGCTCAGTTTATTTGTTTTTTAAGTAATTTGAGGATGTAAACAAGATTGGAAAGGACCTATTCAATATACTTTAGAGGAAGAAAAGCATTTTAAGGACTTAAGATATTGTTTTCTAGAAATGGGTACTGTTAATTATAAAAAGCCAGGCTGGGTGGGTCATCAAGAACAGGTCATGCCAGACTGGCCTTATTTCCTTCCCCTCCCCCCATTGGGTTACTAGACTAGCAAATCAAGGGAATGCTGTAGATGGAACAAACTTGGATTTCACTAAGGCATTTGGCAAGGTCTCTCATTATGATGTATTCTTATGGACAAGATGGAAAAATATGGACTGGATTAGAATACAGTTAGGCAGATTCAGAAATAGCTAAATGACTAGACCCACAGAATAAATCAAAATCAACCTCAGAAGTCATTTGATCTGTTAGAACCTTCATTTTCCTTAGGTTTAAATGATAGGATTAGACTAGATGACTTCCAACATCTCTTCCATTTTTTAAATCCTATAATTGTAATGGAAAGAACATTTTCTTCCTCCTCCATCCCTCTCCAGTACTAGTAGTTTTGAACTCTCTTTGCCACCTATGTACATTAGCGTGTGTCATACAACTATTGTAGTTTTATATAAGTCAACTCTTTCCCCCAAATAGATTATTGTCTATTTGTGAAAAACTGTATCCCACTTTTACTGGGGAATGATTTGTAACTAATATCCTTGTTCAGTCATTTGAGTAAATGCCTTTGCTAAAAGCTAATTATTTCTCCTCACCTACTCTTAATGGGAACCACACTGGTGGGACCTCATGAACTGCAGTGTTAGGAGTGCAGATACAGAGCATTTCCTTTAGAACCTGAGAAAGTAGTCACTGTTTATCCAACTTACCAACCTGTGAGTAGTATTGGGGTACCATACCCCAAGATAAATACTACAGTAAGATATTACTTGTAGCTTTGGGTTTTGGTTGATTGAGAGTTCCTGGCTCAAAGAACAAAGTAATCATTTAGAACAAATGTTAACACATAGCAAGCCCCAAGGGAAATGGATTTTAAATTAATTTAAAATGAATAAATGAGAGAGTGGCTCGGTGGCTCAGTGGACTGAAAGCCATGGCCTAGGGACAGAAGGATCTGAGTTCTAATCTGGCCTCAGATACTTCCTATCTGGGTGACCCTGGGCAAAGTCACTTAGTCCCCATTGCCTAGTGCTAGTTGCCTAGCACTCTTCTACCTTAAAATCAATACACAATACTGAACCTAAGATGGAAGGTAAGGTTTGTTTGTTTTTTTATTAATAAATGACCAAAAATACATTGATTCTTCCCAGAAAGAGAAAAAGAAGAAAGAAGAAGGAAAATTATCTGTCTCTTCCCTCAGCAAAAACTAGATCAGATCACCCAGGAACAGTTTACATTTTAAATACTCTTCATCACCCTGGTTCAGGCTTCCTGGAAGCCACAGTCTCACCCCTCTATATAAAATATTGCCTGTTTCTTTCTTCCTCCATGTTTCATTCAGTTTCCTCTTTTCTTCCATCCAATCCCCTTTCCTATGGTCAAGGTCAGCAGCCCACTGGATATTCTGCCCTCTGGTCAAGTCTAGAATCTCCAGGAAGTTTAGGGACTTGATTTTCCACTAGAAGACAGTCACTATCCTCCTCCCTTCTCTCTTTTTTTTCCATATTGAATTGAGGGAAGCTTAAAAAGTGAGTGACATAGTGACTCTGAGTCACTTCACAAGGAATCAAACATGTGCCTCAACTATTCCCAGGGCTTTTGTGATCAAGTGACTTCCAGTGACATATGCACTTCTTGGTGAAACGCTTGCAAGTTCTCAGGCTCTCTTCCTCAAAATGGACTAGCTGTGACAAGAGAGATGACAACTTAAAAAAATAGAAGACCTTAAAAAAGGAGAGAGAATTTGTGCTAATTCATTGGCTACCTCCATGATAAAGATAGAGGGACTCTTGAGTTGTCCCTCAAACTCTCTGAGATCTCCATATCTCTGTCTGTCTGAAATCTGTCTATCAAATTTCTAGTGAATGAGGCAAGGGGACTCTCCCACTTTATCTCCAAGAGCTATAGTGGCCAATCAACATGTAGCATGGAACTACATGTGCTGACTTTGTCAAGTTTGAAACTGGACCTCAGTTCTCCAGTGACTTCTGCTTTGTGGTCTTTTTCTGAGCACAGGTAACTGATCACAGTCCTAGTCATTATAGCCTTGGTGGCAACCTCATGAGTTCCAAAAATCAAGAACTTCTGGGCACCTATCAGGTTAGCCAATAGGATAGTAAAGAAAATGATAAATGTTGGAGGAAATGGGACAAAACTGGGACACTAATACATTTTTCGTGGAGTTGTGAACTGATTCAACCATTCTGAAGGGCAACTTGGAATTATGCCCAAAGGGCCATTAAATTGAGCATACCTTTTGATATAGTAATACCACTACTAAGTCTGTATCTCAAAGAGATGAAAAAAAAAAGATTGTGGGGGGGGGAGAACCTAATGGTACAAAAATTGGAAATTGAAGGCATTCCATCATTGGGGAATGGTTGAACAAACTGTGGTATATGATAGTGATGGAACACTATTGAGCTGTAAGAAATTAAGAACAAGATGGTTTCAGAAAAAGCTGGAAAGACCTACATGAACTGATGTAGAGTCAAATAAGCAGAACTAGATGAACATTATATATAGTGACAGCCATAATGTAAAATGATCACCTGTGAAAGACTTAGCTACTATGAGCAATATACTGATCTAGGACAATTCCAAAGGACTTTTTATGCCAAAGAATGCTATCCCCCTTCAGATAAATAACTGTTGGAGTCAGAATGCAGATGAAAGCATACTATTTTTCATGTTAGTTTATTTGGATTTTTATTTGGGGGGTTGTTTTATATGATATTCTCTTACAAAAAATAAACAATATGGAAATATATTTTGCACAATAAAGCATATATAACCCAGATCAAATTGCTTACATCTTTAGGAAGGGGAAAGGAAGGGAGATGATTGGAATCATATAACTTCAGAAAACTTATGTGGAAAAAGTGTTATTATATATAATTGGTAAAATAAAATATATTTACAAAAAAAAAGAGTTTCTGGAACTGGATGCTAGGTCCAGAAAAGAAAGTGACCTCTGAAATAACCTCTCAGAAGAGCTGACCACCACCAGGAGGAAGAATCAAAGCCATGTCTTGGCTTGTAGAAGATAATGGGTCTTGAGTAATCTGCAAGGACTGTGCCAATCAGCAGCAAGACTTTTGTGCTCCAAGTTTTAATACTTTAGGTATCAACTTCCTATGCAAGATACTCTATTGTATTCCAAATAATTGTCAATGTGCACTTACAAGTCTTTTGTGTATATTTGTGTATTTTGTAAATATTTGCAGTAGAGAAAATAAATAATTTCCCTATAAATGGTCCATTTTGTATTTGAGTTCCTTTCTAGAAGAGATTCTATCAATCTCTTTAAGGTAGATTAGACATAATCTAAAACTAAACTTTGTAAAAGAGATTTGACTGAGGATGAAAGCATGATGACTTTGTTACTAGTAACTCTAACATTCAAAATACAATTGCCCAACCCTATAAGACAATCTCATAGCACCACTGAAAAAACATGTTGGAGGCTAGTAGGAGGGGCATCTGATCTGAGTAAATCCACAGGGGGTCTCTCTTTTAATTCATACCTCAGACCACTAACCAGTTGCAGGGTAAAGAATGGAGAGGGATTATGGTCCTCAGAATGTAGATCTGAAAGGTTTATTCTGTGTTCTGTTTGCCCTTTCCTAGGGCACCAGAAGGGAATGGAAACCAATCTATTTTATGGAGGTCATATAAATACGATTCAGAACAAAACTCAAAAAGTTCTACTTCTGGGAGTTAAAGAGGGCAGATTAAGGAAGGAAAGTTCTGAGCTAGCCCAAACCCAACTCTAATCAACCAACAACAAAAATACAACTAAGATCGATTTTTATTTTTTAACTAAATATATTTGCCAGGATTGGTGTTAGGATAGCCAAGGGCAAAAAGAAAGAGGTAGAAAGTAAGTCTAGATCAGCACCTCCCACTGAAAAATACTTTTTTTTTTAATTCCAGCAACTTGAGAGAGGAGAGAGGCAGATGACCTGAGTTCTATTCTTGACACTGCCACTGAATAGTAAACTGAACCTGAGTCATCTCTTTACTTTTTTGGGTTCACTTTCCCTACCTGTAAATAGAGTTAGGCAAGATGATCTCAAAAGTCCTTTCCAACTCTACAAGAGTCTATAATGCCATGATTGCTCCAACCTTCTCTGGAAACCCTCCTAGGAGTTCAAAATGTGTTCTGAAAAAAACTTTATTTGGAATATGAAAATAAAAATCAATCTAGCTGAGGAAATTATCAAAAGAGAAGACTTATTTGCTATTGCTCACATTCAGTATTACTTTTCCAATCCTTTTGACGGGCTTTCCCTCTATACCATTATAACACCAACCACTAGGGAAAGATAGACATAAATGAATAAATGAATGGATAGATAAATAAGTGAATAAATGAATTGATGAATGTATACATAAACAAAAAAAAAGGTAAGTATTCAAACTCGGAAAACAGCTTGGAAGAATCCTTAGCACCCATTCTGGGGTTAGCCTTATTTCTGGGTGATGCTGGCTTTGCTGACATTTTGTTCATCAGAGATCAGTAAGTGTTGAGAAGTTCCTCTTCATACGCAGAAGCACCTTTCTGGGTTTTAATGAGATCATTTATTGTCTCTTTTCTCTGACGAAGATTATAAATGTGATGGGTGAAATATAAAAAATAATTAGTCCCAGAGGTGAACCCATCCCTTACAATACATCTTTTCTTTCTCTCAGTCTCCTGAAAAGTGTGCTGCTTCCAGATGTGTCTGATTCCAATAACAGAAGAAGCTAAGTTCTTGGGAGTGGCAAACTTGTCAAGGAAAAACCTCTGTTCTGGGGCAGACCTTATGCTCTGAGAGGCCACTTTTGAAGAGACCAGGGTCCATAGCTACCTCCTATCAAATCCTTCCTGCCTCTCCCACAAATGCCTAATATCCTAGGGCCTGGTTGTTGGGAAGTCTAGGCTAGCCTCAGGATGTCCCTGTCTGGCTCCTCCTTAATCCTCTATTAACTGACCACTGCTGATTCAGAACCAGGCACCCTCCCTTTTTTATGGATGCTGTTGAGGATCAAAAAAAGCCAGACAAGGGTTTATCCACAATAACCAGGCACAGGAATGGATTGACATCTCAGCCACATGTCAAAACAGATCAGCCTTTCAATATATTTGTGAGTTAATGGTGTGTTAACAGTAGTGGCGTCTTATCAACTAATAAGGTAGTCATTCAACAAGCATGTATTAAGCCTTTACTATATGCCTGTATTAAACCCTAGGGATTTCACAAAGAAAGGCAAAAATAGAGTGCCTGCTTTCAAGAAGCTTGCATTCTAATAGGGGAAATGACATAAAAATAAGGATGTACAAACAATATGTTCCAAGAAGTCACAGTGTGATTTTAAGCATCAAGACCTTAAAGTGTTCATAGCAAATGTCTTAGTGTGGTTTTAAGCCATTTCATTCATGAATTTTTAATGTATATGTGATATGTGTGTTTAGTCATTGACATGGGGAAAATAGAAATATATATTGCATCAAAGTATTGATATAACTTATATTTCCTGCCCTAGGGAGGCAAGGGGAGGGAGGGAGGAAGAGAATCTGAATCATGAATGACTTTCACTCTTCCTTTTGAGTATACCTTTCCTTATTTTGGGGATCCTTGCTGTCCCACTACAGGGTCCTATCCTCTGTCCCTAGGGTCTTGCTCTAAATTAGCTCTCAACTAATTCTTGTTTTGGGATTAGCTTCAACCTGCACTAGTGGGACTATATAAATTGGGAATCAAGAGTCCTGGGTTCTGGTCCCAGATCTATCACTGATTAGTTGTAAGTCTTTATACAATGTACTTTACCTTTTCTGGGTCTCGGTTTTCTTCTCTTCTAAACCGTAATATATAATTACCAATTTGCCTTTTCTAAATCACTCAAGATTTTTTTAGAAATCAGAATCTAAAGAAATTAATCTTTAATTCTGAAATTTTACCTACAATGAAAGATGTCTGGAGAAAATATCTCTATCATCACATATTGCAAACAAATGCTAAAAAGTCAGTCCTACTCTGATCTGATTACACTTTTTGTAACAACAAATTTCTTTCTTTTATTTAAATATGTTTAGTGAACAAATTAGCAGCCTTTTTTATACATTTTAATTTTTAAAATTTTTTAAATTTTCCAACATATTTCAAAGAATACCAAGTCTCATATTCTCTCCCTCTTTCCCCTCAAAACTCTAAACCCCTTGAGATAATAAGCAATCTCATAAAGATTTTACATGTGCAATTATGTAAAACATTTTTCTATATTAATCCTTTTGTGGAAAGGAACTCAAATACAAAAAAAAACTAAGAAAGCAAAAAAAATTTTGCTTTGGACTGGATTCAGACTCAGTTCTTTTTTCTGGAAGTGGATGGAATTTTTTATCATGAGTCCTTTGGGATAGTTTTGGATCATCATATTGCTGGAAATAGCTGTGAATAACAGCTGTTCATTGTAAAGTATTTCCATCACTGGACAATGTTCTCCTGGTCCTGCTTATTTTGCTCTGCTTCAGTTCAGGCAAGTCTTTCCAAGTTTTTCTAAGCTCCCCCTACTTGTCATTCCTTACAGCAGAATAGTATTCCACTACAATCATATACTATAACTTACTCAGCCATTCCCCAATTGATGGGTGCCCCCCCCCAAAAAAGAATTGCTTTGAATATTTTGTACATGTCTTTTCCCTTTTTATCTTTTCATCTTTTGGGGATACAATCCTATTGCTGGGTTAAAGGATATGTACTGTTTTATAGCCCTTTGGGCATAAGTCCAAATTGCTCTCCTGAATGATTGAATTAGTTCACAATTCTCCCAACAATGCATTTGTGTTCTTGCTTTACCATATCCTCTCCAAGTATTGTTATTTTCCTTTTGTCATATTAACCAGTCTGATAGGTGTGAGGTGGTACCTCAGAGTTTTAATATTCATTTCTTTAAATAATATTGTTAGAGCATTTTTGCATGACTATAGGGTGCTTTAGTTACTTTGTCTGGGAACTGCCTTTTCATATCCTTTAACTATTTATCAATTGGGAAATGACTTGTATTCTTATATAGTCAACTCATTTTTCTATGTATATGAGAAATGAGACCTTTATTAGAGAAATTTCTAAAAAGGAATTTGCACTGTTATGATGACTATGTTTTATTTTCCATCCTATTTACTCCTGTTTAGTTTTTGACCTCCACCTCCCCTAATTTGTCCACTTTTCTATAAGCTCCATTCCTCTTCTCTTTCCCTCACCCCACTTTTCTCTAATGTAGATAGCTTTCTATACTCAACTGTATATATGTTCTTCCTTCATTGAGCCAATTCTGATGAGAGTAAGGTTCACATGTTCTCCTCCCCACCTCCCTCATCTTCCTCTCCACTGTGAATGCTCCTTCATGCCTCTTTTATGTGTAATAATTTACTCCATTCTCTTCTTCCCTTTCCTCTCCTCCCAATGCATTCTACTTTCTCATGTATTTTATTTTTTAATTCATCCCATTATATTCATTACCCATGCCCTCTCTCTATATGTACTCTTTGTATAGTTGGAAAATCTTGAACCCCAGGACTACATTCCCCAGAATTCTTTTTCATTACTCAGCATCCCTTTTCCTTCATCCTCACATTTGCATTGTTAGTGTGTATATAGTTCAGTGACTCCACCCTCTCCATCTCTTCTCTTGGGACCACAGCTTAATTAGTACCCTTTTACTCTAGTTTTTTTTTTTATTTTAGTTATTACAAATAAATCATATAAATATAATATTTGGAGCATTGGATATTAATTTTTGAAATCTACATTTTTCTAACTGCCCTAATAAGGACAAAGTTCTTTGGCATTATGAGAATCATCATCCCAGGTAGGAACGCACATAGTTAAACCTTATTGAATGTCTTTTGATTGGTTTCCAATTTGCCTTCTCTTGAATCTTGTATTTGAGAGTCAAATTTTTTTGATTCAGCTTTGATCTTTTCATCAGAAATGTTTGAAAGGCTTTTATTTTACTGAAAACCCATTTTTCCCCTTGAAGAATTATGCTTAGGTTTGCTGAGTAAGTAATTCTTGATTGAAGTCCTAGCCTCCCTACCTTTTAATGTAGAAGCAATTAAGTCTTACGTTATTCTGACTGTTGCTCCACGATATTTGAATTTTTTTTTTTGGCTGCTTGTGATATTTTCTCCACTACCTGGGAGTTTGGGGATCTGGCTATGATAACCTAGGAAGCTATACTTTTGAGACCTCTTTCAGGAGGTGATTAGTTGATTCTTTCCATTGCTATTATGTCCTCTGATTCTAGACTATCAGGGTAGTTTTCCTTTATGATTTCTTGAAAGATTATGTCTAAGCTCTTTTTTTATCATGGCTTTCAGGTTGTCCTGATTTATTTTCCAGGTAAGTCATTTTACTAATAAGATATTTCACATTTTCTTCTTTTCTTTTCTTCTTTTGACTTTGGTTGTTTCTTGATGTGTCATGAAATCATTACCTTCCACTTGCCCAATTCTAAAATTTAAGACATGATTTTCTTGAGTGAACTTTTGTACTACCTTTTCCATTTGACCAATTCTATTTTGTGAAGAGTTCTTTTCCTCAGTGAATTCTTGTACCTCTTTTTCCAAAGGATCAGTTCTGTCTTTCAAGAAACCTTTATTTTCTTCAGTGAATTTTAGTATATCTTTTAACATTTGGCTAATTCTGCTTTTTAAGATTTCTCCTTCCTTGGATTATGTGCCTCCTTTACAAATTAAACTATTCTTTTTTTTTTTTAGATCCTTACCTTCTTAGAATCAGTTGATTCTAAGGCAGAAGAGCAGAAAGGACTAGGCAGTGGGGGTTATGTGACTTGCTAAGGGTCACACAGCTAGGAAGGGTCTGAGACTAGATTTGAACCTAGGACCTCCCATCTCTAGGCCTGGCTCTCAATCCTTTGACAAACCTAGCTGCCCCCTATTTTGTTTTTTAAGGTATGCATTTCTTCAGGATTTCTTTGTGCCTCCTTTACCAAGCTTTTAATTCTTTTTTAATGATTTTCCTGTATCATTCTCATTTCTTTTCCCAATTTTTTTCTGCTTTGCTAATTTGATTTTTTTCATTCCTTTTTGAACTCCTCCATTAATTCTTTTTGGACTTGAGAGAAATTAATATTTTTCTTGGAGGTTTTGGATGCAGCAGTATTGACTTTGTTGTCTTCTAAGTTTGAGTGTACCCTGTCTCCAAAATAACTTTCTATGTTGTTTCTTTTGTTTGTTTGTTTGATCATTTTCGGGCCTTTTTCTTTTCTTTTAGTTAAAAAAACTGTGAAATTGGGCTCTGTAACTGTAGTGAAGGGAGCACTGTTCCAAGCTTCAGGTTCTGTGTGCCACTGCTTTCAGTGCCGACTCTGGGGATCTATCTGCTCTCAGTTCTTCAAAGGTAGTCTGATATAAGGAGAGGTAAGTTTAATACTCTCCCAGTCTATGCTCTGGTTTATGAGTAACCCCAAGCACTATTTTACCCCTTAGAGCTGTGACCAGGGTCCTCTGTGGCTGCAAGTGCAGGTGTATGTTGGTGTTCTTCTTCATCCTGCATCTGTGCCCCAGGACTGTGTAAGACTCTTACACCCAGAGCCAGCAAGGGGACCCCTGTTATCTCCTTCTGAGCAGTTGTCCAGCCCCCCTCCCCTTATCATCTTTGTCTGAGTTCCTGAAGCCTTTGCTGCTGCTTTAGCTGTGCCCAATACCTGTTGCCTGATTGGCAACTTCCCTGGTATGCTGTGTTTCACCTCTATCCTGAAGTACTAAATCCTTCATGCTGGCTTTCTAAATTGTTTTGGGCTGGAAAATTACTTCATCGTGTCTTTTTTAGGTTATGGTACTTCAGATTCCATTTTGAGGTATTATGTCCCTCTTTTTGGAGGGTAATTTGGTGGAAATCAGATGGGTCCTGGTATCTTCTCTGCCACCTTGGTTCCATCCCCTCTTCATAGATGAAAAACATTTAACTTTTACTTTGTGTCTTAGAATTAATACTAAGTATCAATTGGCACTAAGTATCCATAGTAAACTTCCAAGGCAGAACTGTGAAAAGGGCTATGCAATTGGAGTTGAGTGACTTGCCCAGAATCACGTAGCTAAGAAGTATCTGAGACTAGATTTGAACCCAGTATCTCCTGTCTCCGGGCCTGGCTCTCTATCCACTGAGCAATCTAGCTATTGTCCTTCATGGGTTTTTAACTCTGCCAAAGGTAGAGTTGGGGCAGCAGTAGAAAGCCAAGGGAATCAAAATGAAAGATGGAATGTTAAAAACCAGTGTATAGAAAATAATGAACAAGATTATAAGTTTAAAAAGGAAATTGGATTTGAAAATAGGTCTAAGTATAGTCAAAAGAGAGGGCTCTGAGTCTCAGTTCTGAAAATAGCTTGCTTTGTGATCTTTCAGATCTTCCAGATCTAAATCAATTCAATGATTAAAAGATCTTCAAGGTCTTCAGGTTCTTTGTGCAACAATAAGGTCTATCAGAGGATCATAGAATCTCTGAGATATATTTTCCTTACCTGGGAATAATAAATGTGAATAACAATCTTTGTTCCACCTATTTCACAATGTTATTGTGAGGACAGAATGAAATGATATTATATAAGAGTCAATAATTTTTTTCAGTTATGTGATTCATTGTAACCCCATTAGGATTTTCTTGATAGAGATACTGGAGTAGTTTGCCATTCATTTCCTTCTCCAGTTCATTTTCCAGATGAGGAAACTGAGGGAAACAGGATGAAGTGACTTGCCCAAGGTCATATAGTTAATAAGTGTCTGAGATGAGATTTGAACTCAGGAAGATGAGTCTTCCTGATTCCAGACCCAGTACTATATCCATCTAAACTATCTAGCTATACTATCTATAAAAATGCTTTTTAACTATAAAGTGTTATATGAACATATGTTATTGTTTACTCCAGATAAGACCTTAAGATAAATAGTTTATTTGGCCATATAGTTAGGCTCTGAAAGAGACTAAGCCTCCATATTTAAATTATTTATATTTCAACTCCCTCCATTCATTCAGTAAACATTTATTAAGGACCTACTAAGGGCAAGTCACTTGATCCTGTTTGCCACAGTTTCATCTATAAAAAGGAAAAGGAAAAAGAAATAGTATCTTTGTCAAGAAAACCCCAGATGTGGTGAGAGTCTGACATGACAAAGTACCTATTTACAATAGGTTCCTTGATTACAACAGACTTGTTAAATTAACTGGACTTTTTTTTCAAATAAATAGCATTTACTAAAATGGAAACATTCACAAAAAGTTAATTAACTATCCTCCTCCCAAAGGACCTGAAAGTTGCTCTGACAGGATCTGTGTGGTTGGAAGAGCTTCCAGTTAGGTCCAGGGATGTGTCTGTCTACAGGCAACCAACTTAATATTGAAGAGTCTCATTCACAAAGGGTTGGCCACCATGTGATGAATATTCTTGACCATGGCAACTCATGAAGACACAGAGCAGTCTTGTGATCTGTATTGGTGGAAGAAACAGCCACCAGTGAAAGCATAGATCCTTGACATATTGAAGCAACTAATGAATAACACTATGACAGTCAACCCCCCAAGGGGACAGAGTATATGATTATAACAGGAAGCAAAGTTGTAGATGATTGAGAGAGACAGAAAGACAGATAGGTAGATGACAGTCATTCTAAATTCCATCTGTTGATTACTGTCCACTAATGATCAGTGAATTAGTAGATTCTATTAACACCTCTATTCATAACTTAATTATTTGTTTACTTAACTGCTAGCCCCCAATAAAGACAGCAGCTTTACCAAAAAGAGTGTTTGCTGAGCCTGGCATAAATGATCATTGGAATTTTTTGATACATTTAGATCATAAGGCAAATTGTTGGTATTTTCAACCTTTTTACCAAACTAACAGACTCTAATGAGAATTGCAGTTGACTGGCACAGAAATGTCAACACCAGCATGGTGGACTAATATGCAACTATTGATTGACATTAGTCAAGTCAGATGTCACTTTTCTAGAGGAAAGTGCAGCACACCAACCTTCAGATGGCAGGAATTGTGACAAGCCTGATGGCATGATTAGAAAACTGAACAGAAAGCTGCTGCACCAGAAAGAAAAGGAAAGGGGCTGCCAAAGGGAGATGTGATTTCTAGGCAATCTGGGCACAGTCATCCCAGGAGGGAAAGAGTAGAAGCTGAGAGAGATTGGAATTGAAGATGCCTTTGTAGAATGGGCTGGGCACGGGGTTTGCAAGGGGATACTACTCATCTCTCTTGGGTTCTGCCCAGGGGGGTGGCTCCTCTTTCATAAGCCCCATTCTCCAAATCTCAGCACAGAGACAGAATTGCATCCCTACAAGCTGTGTGTGTGTGTGTGTGAGAGAGAGACAGACAGACAGACAGACAGACAGAGACAGAGACAGAGACAGAGACAGAGACAGAGACAGAGACAGAGACAGAGGGAAGGAGGGAAGGAAAAGAGAGAGAGAGACAGAGAGAGAGAGACAGAGAGAGAGAGAGAGAGAGAGAGAGAGAGAGAGAGAGAGAGAGAGAGAGAGAGAGAGAGAGAGAGAGGAATAGGGAGATGAATAGACAAAGAAGCAACATACAGAGAAAAAAAAGACAATCAAAAAATGCCTCTCTTAGACTGGAATATTTGCTTTAAAACAGTGCAGGACAAATTTCAAGCTCCTTAGAAAGTCTCTAGGGACTCAGGCCACTATTGCTATCTCTTCCCTAGAAATGTCCAATCACTGAAAGACTTTTATCTACTATCCAGTTGCCTATAGGAGAAGCTCCCTCCCACCCCAACTCCCATCCCAAATTGGCATCTTGCCCATTCTATAGATATACTTTTCTTTTGTTCTCATTCAATTGTTTTTTCAGTTACATCTGATGTGTCATGACCTCATTTGGGGTTTTCTTGGCAAAGACACTGGAGTGGTTTGCCATTTCCTTCTCCAGCTCCTTTTACAGATAAGGAAACTGAGCCAAACAAAGTTAAGTGACTTATCCAGGGTCACAAAGCTATTAAGTGTTTGAGGCCAGGACTGAACTCAGGAAGATGAGTCTTCCTGACTCCAGACCTGACACTCTAGATCCACTGTTCAAACTAGCTGTGACACTTTTCTTTATCAACCATCTAAAAGGATTATTCTAAATCACAAAAGATCCCAATCTTTGGAGATGGAAGCCTAGACTGGTAAAGAAAGGGAAGAGTGCTGTGAAGAAGAATGAAGGGAAGAGTGAAGCTCAAAGTGCTGTCCATTGAGCCCCAGGTGTGAGCACATTCCATTTGAATGAATGAAAAGGCATTGACTAAGTGCTTACTATGTGCAAACTCCTGTGCTCAGTGCTGGGGATACAAATGGAAAAGCAAGACAGTCTGTTCTCAAGAAGCTCACATTCTAAAAGATAAAAATAATACACAGAGAAGACTCAGGTGCAAATCAGAAAAGTCTTGTAGTCCTTTAAGTTCAGTAGCAAAACATCTGGTAATACATTTTCTTTAATGTCATTTACATTATAATGTATAATTATACTGCTTAATATACATTACATGTATATGTATTTATACATACATGTGTAAACATACACAGGTATAGACATGACACAAATATACACATAGTTTCAGATAAAACATTTGACAATGCCAAGGATGTAAAGATAGAACTTTGTTTTCTAGTCTTCATTTGCTTTAACTATAGAAAAGGTGCGGGCTATCAGCACCATCAGTGGAAGTCACCAAGTTGAATGTCCATAAGTGTTACTTCCTTGAACTATGGATACAGGGACCAGACTGGAAGCAAGGAGGGCTGGTGGTGTAGGGAATACTGTGGATCCCTGGGTTCTTGGGCTTACCTGGCCTGTGAAAGAGAATTCTTTACGCTATTGTCTATCTTGAGCTCACATTAATTTAAGTATCCCTACTTAGTACCTCATTAGATTGAAGACAGGATTAATTCTCCTTTGCCTGTCTTTTGATTGAACCAATAAAAAACTTGAACTAGATGGAGGAGTTTGTAAGTCACTTATTAAAATGGGCAACAACTCCAGAAACTTGTGAATCCTTTGATCAGGGTTGACACCTACAGAGGCCTTTAATAAGAGTTGATACCTTCAGTACCATAAAAGCAAGACCTGAACTCCCTCAGAGCAGATTGTCTTTGAGAAGATAATCTGAAGAGAGTGTCTTCTGGAGATAGTCTTCCGATGAATTTTGCTCAAGACTTCAACTTGGATCAGGGGGGTGGAGCTAAGCTTTAACTTGGACTCTGACTCTTATACTACTTCATGGGGTGAGTGAAAGGCTAACTCCTTTTCTAGTTTCTGGAGAGACTAGCTTCCATCTTGGAGGAGGCTTATACTCACTACTGGTCTTCCTGGTTAAGAGCTAATTAATTTCTTCCTCAATTAAAATAGATAACCTCTCTATCCTCTTCACATTTCTCTACTTTATTGTTTCCTCTCCATTTTTTAAATATTTGTAAATAAATTTCTGACTCGAGATATAATAAATATTGGCAACCATATAATTTCACAAAATTATTGTCCAACTATTAAATTTAACCCTTACAGACCTATGGTAGAATTTGGTAAGTAAATGTTGGTCCCCATTATAAGGATAATGTCCATCCATGATGGCTACAGGACCTGACACAGAGTAGTTGCATAAAAATGCTTATTGGACAACTACTGGAGCTGAACTAGAATCAGAGCAATGGTCTGTGGGGCACTGCCATTCCAAGAACTCTTAGACTCAGGGTTCTGGGTTATTGCCACCAGGGAAGAGCTTCAGCTGTTTCATTCAGGTCTGACTCTTCATGACTCCATTTTGGACTTTTCTTGGTAGAAATATTAGGATGGTATGTCTTCTCCTTCTCCAATTCATTTTTAAAGATGAGGAAACTGGGGCAAACAGGGTTAAGTGACTTGCCTAGAGTCATACAACTAGTAAGTATCTGAGGCTGAATCTGAATTCAGGTCTTCTTGACTTCAGGCCTGGAATTCTATCCACCTTTGAAATCCTTGGCTTCCTTCAAAACTCAGTTCAAATCAATTGTACAAAAAATCAAGCCATTCTCCAATTGATAAATGGGCAAGGGACATGGATAGGCAGTTCTCAGATAAAGAAATCAAAACTATTAACAAGCACATGAAGAAGTGTTCTAAATCTCTTATAATCAGAGAGATGCAAATTAAAACAACTCTGAGGTATCACCTCACACCTAGCAGATTGGCTAACATAACAGCAAAGGAAAGTAATGAATGCTGGAGGGGATGTGGCAAAGTAGGGACATTAATTCATTGCTGGTGGAGTTGTGAACTGATCCAACCATTCTGGAGGGCAATTTGGAACTATGCCCAAAGGGCGACAAAAGAATATCTACCCTTTGATCCAGCCATAGCACTGCTGGGTCTGTACCCCAAAGAGATAATGGACAAAAAGACTTGTACAAAAATATTCATAGCTGCACTCTTTGTGGTGGCCAAAAACTGGAAAACGAGGGGATGCCCATCAATTGGGGAATGGCTGAGCAAATTGTGGCATATGTTGGTGATGGAATACTATTGTGCTAAAAGGAATAATAAAGTGGAGGAGTTCCATGGAGACTGGAACAACCTCCAGGAAGTGATGCAGAGCGAGAGGAGCAGAACCAGGAGAACATTGTACACAGAGACTAATACACTGTGGTATAATCGAACATAATGGACTTCTCCATTAATGGCGGTGTAATGTCCCTGAACAATTTGCAGGGATCCAGGAGAAAAAAACACTATTCATAAGCAAAGGATAAACTATGGGAGTGGAAACCCTGAGGAAAAGCAACTGCCAGAATACAGCGGTTGAGGGGACATGACAGAGGAGAGACTCTAAATGAACACTCTAATGCAAATATTATCAACAAAGCAATGGGTTCAAATCAAGAAAACATGTAATGCCCAGTGGATTTACACATCGGCTATGGGGGGGTGGGGGGGGAGGAAAAGAAAATGATCTATGTCTTTAACGAATAATGCTTGGAAATGATCAAATAAAATATATTTTAAAAAATATTACATAAGTGAAAAAAAAAAACTCAGTTCAACTACCATCTTCTGAAAAAGGTCTTTTCTGGTCTCCCCAGCTATACCTCCCCTTTTAAGGTTACCTTCCATCTACTCTGCACATTGTCCCTCCTTACTGGGGGCTTAATGGTCACAAGCTCCTTGAGTACAGGAATTTTTTCTTTTTTTCATTTTTCTTTGTATCTCCAGGACTTAGCACAGAACCTGACATATAGTAAACACTTAAATGTTTGTTGATTGGTTGACTGATGATCACACATACAAATATAAACATATTTATAGAACACAAGGCATTTTCTCCACCGTTACTTTGTTTATTCTTTTAAGTTCTTGGAAGACAGGAAAGGGGATATGATTCTTTCCATTTATGTAGGGAAGAGAAAGTCTGAGAAGGAAAGGGATGAGATTTAATATTACACAGAGCTGTCTGTGCCTGCCATGTGATTATAGTCACTGTGGAAGATAGCTGCATACCAGGATGTCTCAGGGGAACTCTAAGAATTACACAATGCACAATGTCAGAGTTGGAAAAGACCTTAATGACAATCTAGTCCAATGAGCATCTGCCTAAGAAATTTCTCGGCAATATACCTGAAAAGTAGTTTTCTAGCTTCTGCTTAAAGATATCCAATAAAAGGAAATCCATCGCCTCCTAAAGCATCCTATTCCATTATTGGTAGTTCTAAGTTTTTCTTGACATCAAGGCTAAGGTGGCATATTTACAATTTCCACCCATGGCCTCATTTTGTACTCTAAGGCCAAAACAAATCTTCTTCCACATGAAAGACTTTCAGACACATGAAGGAAAGGATTGTGTTCCATCCTAAGTCTACTCTAGGCTAAATATCCCCAGTTCCTTCAAATGATCCTGGTGTAGAATGATCTTTAGGCACTTCACCAAACTAGGTGCCCTACTCTAAAGACTTATTGATGACCTTTCTAAGATGTGACACTTGGAAATAATTATAATGGGGGGGGGGGGCAAGTAGGTGGCTCAGTAGATTTAGAGCAAGGGCTAGAGATGGGAGGTCCTAAGTTCAAATGTGGCCTCAGATACTTCCCAGCTAAGTGACCCTGGGCAAGTCACTTAACCCACATTGCCTAGCCCTTACAACACTTCTACCTTGGAACCAAAATACAGTATTGATTCTAAGATGGAAGGTAAGGGTTTTCAAAAATGAATTTTTTTCAATTTAAAAAAAGAAATGAATATAATAAAACAAACTGATCTAACATGGGCAGAATATAATGGAACTAGCACCTTTCTATTTTAGGAAGCTATGAGCCTCATAATAGAGGCTGAGATCACATTACCTTTTTTGGATGCCATACTGTCCTATTGACCCGTTGAGTTAAGAGTCCACCAAAACTTCTGGAATTTCTTTCAAATGAATTACAATCTAGTTATACTTCTCTCATCTTGTTCTTATGAAGTCCATTTCTTGAACTCATGTGAAACTTGACATTTATAGATAATAAGTTTTATCTTATTATATTCAGCCCAATACTATAGCTTATCAAGGTTTTTTATAACCCTTACATCCAGTATGCTAGCTGTTCCTTCTAGTTTTGTCATTTGCAAGTTTGATAAGCATACAATGTAGGCTTTTATCTAAGTCACTGATGGAAATATTAAACAAGCAGAGATCTCTAAGGCACTTCACTAGGGACCTCTTTCTGAGTTGCTATGGAACCATAAAAGACAATTCTTTGTTCAGACATTCAACAAGTTCTGAGTCTATCTAGTTGTATTATTATCTAGATATTTCCTCAACCTTTTCCACCAGAATTGCATAAGCTACTTTATCAGTTGCTTTATTAAAATTTACATAAACTGTATCAGTACCTGCATCTAATAGCTTAGTAACCATTCTAAAAATAGAAGTAAGCTTAGTCTATCATAATGTTTTTGATGAAACTATTTTGGTTCTTTGTGGTAATTACTTCCTTATTTAGCTATTCATTAACCATTTTGGCAAAAGGACATTATGGAATTTTCTCAGGAAGTGAATTCAAGCTCATCAATTTATAAATTGTAGATTCTTTTCCTTCCCTTCTAATAGGCAATGTATTATAATGGCAGCTGGGTGACACAGTGGACAGAGAGCCAAACCAAGAGTCAAGAAGACTCATCTTTCTGAATTCAAATCTGACCTCAGACACTTAGTAGCAGTGTGACCCCTTGGCAAATCACTTAACACAGTCTGACTCAGTTTCTTTATCTGTAAAATGAGCTAGAGAATAAATGGCAAACCACTTTCATGTCTTTTCCAAGAAAATCCCAAATAGAGTCATGAAGAGTTGGGCATGACTGAAAAATGACTGAACAGCAACATAAGGGAAAGTATACTACATTTGGATTCAATGGGCATAAATCCAAATATTCTGCTACTCACTATGAATATAACCTTAGTTAAGCTATTCCCTCCATTTCCTTTATCTGTAAAATGATGAGGGATGGACCAGATGGCCTTTAATATCCTTTCCAGCTCTTAATTTGAGTTTCTTTAAAAAAACAAAAACAAAAAAACAGGACATGTTCCCTTTTCCACTCTCCTGGTGATTTAGAGGGAAGTTCTATGCTATCCTATCAATTCCTTAATTATCTTGAGTATCAACTCCCCACATGAAATTTTTGTTCTGTTCTTTCCAATTCAAAAGATTGTCCTTGGTAGGGAAAACAGAAACAAAATAAGTTCTTTCTTCTCTCTGTTAATCAGTCACAATGATCATATCTGAAGTGGTCCTATCCTATCCCATCTTTAATCTTTCTCTTTCCTCTCTTTCTCAACTAACTTGATTCTTTCCAAAATTTTCCTCCCAATTCATGTCCCTCATAATTCCCCCAGTTCCAAATCACCTTCCCACTCAGCTCAAGCCATTTTCCTGCTCCTTCTCCCACAATATTTTTCTCCAAGTGAAGAAAGAACCAAGGACCGAACTTCTAAACCATCTTGATTTCTATTTTATGAGGTAGTTTATTTTACAATGAGCATTACTTGCTCCAAGACAAAATGGTTGGAACCAAATGGAAGGCTGTACTACACCAAGTTCTGAGGTATGAAAAGACCCTTTTGAGATCCTAGGAGAGTAACTATTTCTGATTACCAGTTAAGGCAATCTGTCTTACAGACTTTCTCCCACATGAATTCTGAAAGTAGTACAAGAGAACTACTTGGATAAAAAAAAATTCTCAAAAAATCTTTCCTGTCACTATAGTAAACACACACAACTACAGACTGAACTGATTAATGGTTGCAGCAGGGAAGAACAATCAGAGAATTTATGTATAGAACATATGTTGACATTTCTTTCTTCAAAGCTAATTATTTGTTGAAGTTGAAGCCATCAACAAGCCCAGGATTGAAAGATCACCTAGTTCAATTTCCTTACTTTAGAGATGAGATAACTGATGCCCAGGGAAGTTAAGGAATTACATCAAGGTAAAGGAAATATTCAAACTCAAGCCCTTGGACTCAACACTTAGTAGTTAAGGCACTGGATTTGGGGACTTGGGTTTTCAAGTCCTGCCTCAGACACTTACTAGCTCTTATTTCTATGAGAGGTTCTTTGTCTGTCTGTAAAGTGAGAGATTTAGACTTAAGAACCTCTAAAGCCCTGGCCAGCTCTAAATGTATGATACCTTGGTTCTAACACTAACCCTTTCCCCACTATACTTGCTTTGAAGAGATGTAAAAACAACTGCTGGAACTGGTTTATCAGTGTGAAACGAAGTTATTGTAAAGTCTGGACACACATCATAGGTAAAGTTAGCTTCATTAGCAAAGAGCCTCTAACCACAGAAGTTCTTATTTAAATAATAAAAATAATAGGTAACATTAACATGGCACTTATTACAGACAGGGTACTGTGCTAAGCACTTTACCATGATTATCTCATTGGATCCTCAAAACAACTCTGAGAAGTAGGTGCTATTATTATCTCCAATTTACAAATAAGAGAACTCTTGGCTCAGGGGATTGAGAGCCCTGCCCAGAGAGGGGAGGTACTGGATTTAAACATGGCCTCAGACACTTCCTAGCTGTGTGACCCTGGGCAAGTCACTTAACCCTGATTGTCTAGTCCTTGCATTCCTCTGTCTTGGATCTAGTACACAGTATTGATTCTAAAACAGAAGGAAAGGGTGTTGGTTTTTTTGTTTGTCTGTTTTTAAAGGGGGAACTAAGTAAATACTGACTAAAAGAATTGTCCAATCATATAACTGGTAAGTGCCTGAAGCTGGATTTGAGATCAGGTCTTCCTGACTGTGGCCAGGCACCCTATCCACAGCACCTCAGCTACTGTTTCAATAGTTACCCATGAGAATGGAAGTCAATGGGGGCAATGCCACACAGTGGAAAGTGTGGCATAGTGAATTCTTTGTGAATTAGGAGTCAGATCTGAATTGGAGTAGGTCTGAATACTGTATTGTTTAGAGGATTTGTGTTTGGGTACCTCTGAATTCTGGCTTTGCCATTTACTTGTGGTATGGCTTTGAGCAAATTCCTGCTTTAGGCATCAGTTTCCTTATCTATCAATCAAAAGGTAGACTAGATCAGAGGTGTCAAGAAAGCAAAACTCTCAAGCTACACTGAAATTAGATCATAATATATGTAGGAAACACTAAATAAAATAAATAAAAACACAATAAAACAGATAGCATATTTTACAACTAAATCAATCTTTGGTTTGCAGATATCCTTATGTACCAATTAGTGATCCACTATTTGATTTTGCCACTACTGAATCAGATGATCTCTAAGATCCCTTCCAGCTCTAAACCTCTGATTCTAAATGCAAAGACAAGTATAATTCATTTAATTTGCTCATCTCTAAACCTTGCACTGTCCTTGATTTTGCAGATGACTTCCTGGGATGTTCAGAATCTAAGGTATTAGACTGGAATTAATTATCTTGACTGCAGTAGAAGCTTGTGGGTGGAGGATGAACTTGAAGGCACAGCCTCTGAAATATATTTTTAAATCAATCAGCATTTCCTGAGTACCAGTGTGCCCAGTCTTTGCAAGGTACTGTGAAAAGTAAAAAAAGGAGTATATGACATAGCGAAGAGGTCACACTGAAACAAGACACATGTCAGATAATTAAGAGAAAAATGTCCAATAATGTTTAAGGAAGTGCTTATCCACATGCTCCACCCTGATTGTACCTCAGAAGCTCAAAGAAAGGAGATATCATTAGAGGAGGCTAGAGGCTTTGTGGACAAGAGATATCTTGTGAGCTCTGAAAAAAATGGATAAAAGAGGAGGGCAGGAGACATTCCAAGAGCATAATTGAATAGTATCCATCCATCAGCATTCACTTACTAAGTACCTACAATGTGCCAACCACCATTCTAAGCAATGCAGATGGACAAACAACGAAAAATTTAAATAATTTCTATTCTCTGGAGCTATCATGTGAGATGATTGGTATGTATAAGAATATGCAGAATAAGTGCAAAATAAATGCTTAGGAAGAAAGGCTAAGAAACTTATTAATTGTATGACCCTGTTTGCCTCAGGTCCTTATTTGTAAAATGAGCTTAGGAGAAGGAAATGACAAACTACTTCAGTATCTTTGCCAAGAAAACCCCAAATGGGATCACTAAGAATTGAACACAACTGAAAAATGACTTAACTGAACTGAGTAGAAAGGAAGGGCAATAGTACTTGAGTGGGGCAGGAAAAGTGCCTGAGTTGCTGATGGAAGTTAAGAGATTCTGTAGGCATTGAGGAGGAAGGGCATATCAGACACAGCAGTGGGAAGCATGGCCAATGCATGTGTGAGGAACATAGATAAAGCCAGTCTGGCTAAATTCTAGAATCAGATGAGGAATAATGTATAATGAGGTTGGAAACATAGGTCAGAGCAAGGTGGTTAAAGACAAACATAAGAGTGAGGAGAGACATTCTAGAAACCTAAAAGGGATATTAACAATCATACAGTCCAATCCCCTCCTTTTCAGGGGAAAAAACAAAACCCAAAACAGTTAAATGACTTCCTCCGTCACAAAGTAAAGCAAAGCTGGGACTTGAACTGAATACCTCTGACTCTAAAAGCATTATAAATTCCACACTGCTATAGAGATCTACATCTAGAAAATGCTTGGAGAAGTTAATTTCCACCACTTTCTCTCCTGGGTCTCTTTCATTTCTTGGGAATAGTATACGAACCAGGGAGAAGAAAACTATTAAGGATCAATTCAATAAGCATTTATTAAGGATCTACTATGTTCAAGGCATACTGCTACCTCAGGAACATCATAGCAATTTAGATTTAAAACTTAGAATTCATTTAGTCTGATTTTACAGATGAGGAAAGTGGAGGGAGGGGAAGAGGAGCTACCAAGGAGATTAAATGCCTTGCAGCACCAGACAACATGTGGCATACTCTGACTCCAAACACAGCACACTTGGCAATGTACCCCAAGCTGTATCAGTTAGGTAAACAGAGATGGATGCTACTAAACAGAAAAACCTAGTTCTATACGGAAAGTCTGGCTTAGGCAACCATGTGAAAGAGAGAGCCCTAGTCTGGCAGTCAGTTTGCCTTTCTGACTTTCTTTGGTTCTTTTCCCCAGAGGAGAATAAATTCACTCCTTTCAATCAAAGACAGGGTTGGAATTTATCCCAAAGTTGCTGCTGGGTTGGGATCTTGAGATCAATAGGGACTCCAAAGAGGGACCTGGCAGGGAGAGGTGGGGAGCCAACCAGAACCAGAACCAGAAAACCATTTTGTATAACCAGGTTGGGAAGACCAACAGTCCAGCTGCAAGGGCTTCTGGGAATTGTAGTCCTGTTGGACAGCACAATTTCCCCTTGTCCTGGAGAGGATTGTGAGAGCTCAGAAAGGAAAGGAATCATGCAGGAAGGTAGTTTTCAGGATTTTTGCTAAGAAGGTGAGCGTGGCTGCAAGAGTAGAATGTCAGGCCAAAGACCAGCACTGAGATCACAGACAAAAGAGAGATGTTCTTCAGCCAGTATTTGTTAAAGTGAATCTGGGACCATGATGTCATGGTGGCTTGATCTCTCTCTCGGCTCAGACCCCACCTCTTCAGACCCCCAGGGAAAGGGGTGTGGCTGAAATGTGAAGGAGCTGAGACCTACAGAAAGACAATGCAGTGTTCTAATTCTCCTCTCCCCCCTTAAATTTTCCTGTTCTGTAAACTGCTCCTAATTGCCGATTTTCTTAGTAATGTAAAAGCTGTCATGCCAATGATATAAATGATGATCGATCATAACTGCTTTATAATGTGTATATGTTATTCATTTAGAACAAGGTGGCTTTAAGGGAAAGTCAGGGAATGACGTATGCTTGGATACAGAGAGAGGATCAGAGAACAGAAACTCAGAATGGTCAGACAGAAAGAAAAGGATTTTCCATGCACTCAATTGAGGGTCTAGGATGCATGAAAGAGATTATATGATCTAAAAATAATAATTTTTATTTGTTGTTACATGTAATTGGTAATATATATATAAACATTTTTTAAAATTCTTATAAGCTCCTCAATCGATTATTAAACCATGTGATTAAGGCTAACCATTTATCTTAAGCTAGGCAGGGGTCATGAATAAGTGGTGTAAAGAGGCTTGACATAAAAGCAAGACAATTTTCTCAAAGGCAACTAACCTCATTCAAATTCACCCTCACTATCTTTCTTTAAACTTGACTGTCCTTGGTGAGGGGGAGGTATTGACATAAAGGAGATCTATCACCACCCTTCAGGCTAATGGGGGTGTGAAGAGTTACTGTGCCCATATAACCAAAGTGTGGGCCACTTTGATAAGCATGGTCCTTCACCTATATAGCCAATTTTATGTGACAGGAATACCATTTGGGTACATCAAGAAAACATGGATTCCAAACTAGCTTCCCTCCTGCTGCCAAGCACTCCATTAGACCAACTTCCCAGATTTAGTGTCTTCTCATTTAACTCAATTTAGCAAACTCATTAGAACAACAGCATGGTTAGAATATTGAAGTAGGAGCTTTGTGACTTCTGGGTCTCAGGTTCTTCACCTGTGAAATGAACCATTGTAGCCTTTTTATGGGCCCTTTAGAATTCTGAAGCCTATAAGTTCATGCTAGAGAAATCAGCAGCTAATGATAACCAAAAATAATCATTCATGTTTCCAAAGCACTTTAAGATTGATAAGTAACTTTCCTCACAACAGCCCTGAGAGGCAGGTAGTGTATTTCTACACTAAGGAACACTCAATGAAGAAACTCTCTACCCATACAGATCTCTATCTGCTTGGGGAACTCAGAGTTTAAATGACTTGCCCATTGTGACACAGCCAGTATGTCAGAATCAAGAGATTGACTCTGTATCTAGCCCTCCAAGTAGTCTCTGTGTGCTCTTAATCCAATTTCTTATTTTACAGGAAGAAAACTGAATCTCCATGACTTACCATAGTGTCGTGGGGTAGGATCACACAAGCTAAGAACTCCAGGGACTATATATAAAAATATAATAATGACATTATTATTTTATTATCCATAAAATCTTTGTTATTATAATTATTATATTATCCAAGAGACCTTGGAGCTAGTCTCATCCCCACATTTTACAGATTAGATGAACAATTATTTAAGAAAAAAGGGGGCAAGTATCTGTCTCAGTGGCCAAAGAGCCAAAACTGAATTCAAATGTGACCTCGGACTTCCTAGCTGTGTGACTTTGAGCAAGTCACTTAACCTCCATATCTTAGCCCTTAATACTCTTCTGCTTTGGAATCAGTACATTGTATTGACTCTAAGATGGAAGGGTTTGAAAGAAGAAAGGAGGACCCAATTATTTAGGAAAGACAAAGACAATTGCATCATACTGAGCAAAATCAAGCAAGTAGTCAGTGAAAGAGCAAAGGCTTAAACTCAAATCTCTCAACTCCCAAGATTTTCAGACTTTGTTTTCCATTAAGCTACACCTGCTTCTTCCCAAACAGAAAGCAGCAAAGATAGGATTTGAATTCAGACCTCTACTGACTCCAAGATCTGGACTGGAACTCTTTCCTCTACAGCCAAATTGCATCCCAAAGCCCGCTAGAAATTCTCTTTGCATTCTTCTCTCTCTGAGGTCATCTAACTGCTTCTCTGCTTTTGGTATCGCTCATAGAGTCGACACCAAAACCGGATTTCTGACTCTCCAGCATGACTACCCAATTAAGCCAGAGCTAAACGTGGGACATTTTCGTGCACATGTTTAGGCGCGGTGTGCCAGCTAAAAGCCTCAAATCCCAAGGATCCTCGGCACCAGGACACCACCGTGTTTTCCCCCAGCTAGCTGTGCAGAAGCAGGGAGCCCCGGAAGAGTCTCCTGGCATCGCTGCGCAGAGCCCGGGGCCAGTTCGAAGCCTGCTAATTAGGCTTCAGGATGGAGGCAGCTCAAGGGACACACCTGCCAAGCAGCCCGGGTGTACAGGGAGGGTACAGGAAGGCCCAGGTCCCTACGTGTTTCTAAGCTCCCCGCTGTCGGGTCGGAATCTAGCTCGGCTCCTGCTGGGATCCCTGGCTACTCTATCTCCACCCTCTTTCCCCAGGATTCCTGGTTAGTCCGAGCCCACGAACCCGCCCTCCCGTGGAGAGGCTCAGGCTACAGACAAGGGCGAAGACGCGGCTGCAAACAGTTGACCAGGGGCTCGAGGGTCCGAGTCCGAGCAGCAGGTGGGCAGCCACGCCTGGGGCAGCCGCGAGCCTAGAGGTACACGCGGAAGGACACCTAGCGCGCACGGAAACCAATGCCCTTTGTCTCCCAGGACTGAAAGAGAAAAAGAGGAGGCGGAGAAAAAAACCTCAATTAATTGCAGGGGTTGGGAGGGTCGGGGCGGGGGAGAGCTGGGGGCGGGGAGTGCAGAACTTGTCACCTGACAACCTCGATGGAGACGCTTCCTCCACAGCTGGGGAGGTCGTCTTGCTAATCCCCTTCCAGAGAGCAGGCTAATTGCTGCCGCGGTAGACTGCAGGATGAAAGGGAACGGGGACGTACACCCACGATGCCTGGAGTCATGTTATTTGCTGCTAAATTAATATAATTATATTACCTAATGCAGAAACCACGTTAGAAACTCCAGCTTTCTGCTCCAGCCAGGAGCAACCTTTAATGGGTTAAAGGCAACATATTGGTTTAATTCCCCTCCCCTCTTTTACATCCCTCCCCTTCTTCGTCCCCCTCAATCCCACCCTCTTGCAAATGTCAGAAATAAATGATCTAAACCAGATGTAGGATTTTGGGTACACATTTTCGGGCAGCGCTGCTCTAACAGATGTTTTGTATTAATAATGTACAGTTGTGACAGGAAATATGGTTTAGAATCCTGGAAAAACATGAAAGCTAATTCCATTACCCCTTTTCATGGTAACCTATTCTTCTCGAATACTCAACTGGTTTGGATTACAGTGAAACGAGAGGACGAATAATTTTGTCCCAAGTATTAACTTATCAGTACTTTCAGTACTTACAACTCATTGACTAAAATTCTGAAATCTACCTTCCCCAGCTACCAGCAAAGAAATATTCTGCAAAAACAAATAAACAAAACCCCAACGTGGTAAAGAGTGACAGGCTTCATCAGGTACATCATCCAATTTGATTAAATTCAAACGCTTATAAAGTAGGTAGGTGCAAGGCACTCACACCTCAGCAGGGATTTTGCCAGATTGATTTTACTGTTTCGTGGATCCTGTGTTTAAGAGCTTGGAGGGGCCTTGAGGATTATCTAGTCCTTTATTTTCTATCAGATAAAGAAAATGAGTTCCAAATAAATGTAGTTGTTTGCTCAAGATCACACAGGTAATGTGGCTAGGACACAAGATTTTAGCCAAATATTTTGCCTCTTTAACCAGTTTTTTTTTTTTAATGCCCCATTGCCATAGTCTTTAATAGTAGGAGACCAAATGGAAACAGATTCCTTCTTTAACCTCCTGCCTCGGATGGTATCTCCCAAATACCTCTCTAGTGTCTATCCTCCTCTTGGTGGGGGGGGGGACCCAAAACAATAAAACACTTTTATGCCCTAAGAACCAGATAAATCCTCATAATTGATCTCTGGAGAGAGATTATTAAGGGGCTAAGTGCAACACTTTCCAGAGCCCTAGCATAATAAGCTTGAAGTCAAACAAATGCACAATTTGTTATCTGCATTTCATCACTTGATGCAATGCAAGCAACTGGCTCCAAAATGGCTTTTTTCCAGGAGGAGGGGAGAAAAACAGACCCTGGCAGATGACTAAAATAGCTCTAACACTGACAGTTATACCCTGTTACTGAAAAATTTATACACACTCCACATCCTCTTTCATACAGACATACATTTACACATTGGGGAAACCTGCTCTTATTCTTCTTAATGAATAGGATTCCACTCAACTGGCCTGGGTACAGTGCAAACCAAGGAGAAAATGCCAGTGAAATGACAAAGCCAGGCCAGGACAATCAGCAAAGATAAGCTGCTGACACCCTAAATTGACTCAACCCAAAAAATAACAATTAGAAAGTTGATAAGAACTAACCTAAATAGAAAAAGAGGAGGCAGAAGGGGGAGACTGGTTCATGCCCCACTGTCTTTCATCTTAGATCTACGTGGACAAAACAAATGAAACTTTATTAACTCATTCTTTTTTTTTTATTATTTTTATTTGGTCATTTCCAAACATTATTCTTTGGAAACAAAGATCATTTTCTTTTCTTCCCTTCCCCACCACCACCACCTCTCCCACAGCCGACACGCAATTCCACTGGGTATCACATGTGTTCTTGATTCAAACCCATTACCATGTTGTTGGTATTTGCATTAGAGTGTTCATTTAGAGTCTCTCCTCAGTCATATCCCCTCCACCCCTGTAGTCAAACAGTTGCTTTTTGTCGGTGTTTTTACTCCCACAGTTTATCCTCTGCTTGTGGATAGTGTTTTTTAGATCCCTGCAGATTGTTCAGGGACATTGCATTGACACTAATGGAGAAGTCCATTACCTTCGATTGTACCACAGTGTATCAGTCTCTGTGTACAATGTTTTCCTGGTTCTGCTCCTTTCACTCTGCATCACTTCCTGGAGGTTGTTCCAGTCTCCATGGAATTCCTCCACTTTATTATTCCTTTTAGCACAATAGTATTCCATCACCAACATATACCACAATTTGTTCAGCCATTCTCCAATTGAAGGGCATCCCCTCATTTTCCAATTTTTGGCCACCACAAAGAGTGCTGCTATGAATATTCTTGTACAAGTCTTTTTCCTTATTATCTCTTTGGGGTACAAACCCAGCAGTGCTATGGCTGGATCAAAGGGCAGACAGTCTTTTATTGCTCTTTGGGCATAGTTCCAAATTGCCCTCCAGAATGGTTGGATTCACAACTCCACTAGCATTGAATTAGTGTCCCTACTTTGCCACATCCCCTCCAGCATTCACTACTTTCCATAGCTGTTATGTTAGCCAATCTGCTAGGTGTGAGGTGATACCTCAGAGTTGTTTTGATTTGCATCTCTCTGATTATAAGAGATTTAGAACACTTTGTCATGTGCTTATTAATAGTTTTGATTTCTTTGGCTGAGAACTGCCTGTTCATGTCCCTTGCCCATTTATCAATTGGAGAATGGCTTGGTTTTTTGTACAATTGATTTAGTTCTTTGTAAATTTGAGTAATTAAACCTTTGTCAGAGGTTTTTATGAAGATTGTTTCCCAATTTGTTGCTACCCTTCTGATTTTAGTTACATTGGTTTTGTTTGTACAAAAACTTTTTAATTTGATGTAGTCAAAATTATTTATTAACTCATTCTTACTGGGGAGGAAAGCCAGTTAGTTATACACTATTGAGGAGTCTATAGAATTTACATACAGACACACATTTACATCATTTGGAGGAAAAATACACTTTAGTTGCTTTGAGGCATGTGTGCAAGGAATAACTAGAGTTCAGCTATGAAGAAGAAAGGCAGATATAAAATAGTGCAGAGGGACTGAGGTTCAAATTCTGCCTCTGCCCTGGCTGTTTGCCCTTCCTGGGCTTTTGTTTCTAAGGTTTATCTAGTCCTAAAATCACTGATTCTCTGGAAAAGATTGCCAGGGAGAGATTTTGCTTTAATGAATAAAGGTAGTATGGAATTGTGAAAGAAATCAAGTCAACCAGCATTTTTTTAAGCACCTTGGGAAAGAACAGACCCTGTTCTCAAGGAACTCAGTCTAATGAGAGAGATGGCATGGCAACAATTACCTATTAAAATAATTGATCCTTTAGATCATTTTAGAGGGAAAACTCCTTGCAGAAGTTGGGGCTTTAGCTGAAATTTGAAGGAATCGAGGAGGCTATGAGGAGAGTTCCAGGCATGGGGGACAGTCAGTGAAAACGTCCAGAATCAGGAGATAAAAGTGTTTTGTGTGAAGAAGAGCAAGGAGGCCAGTGACCCTGAATTGGGGAGTGTATAAAGACTATAAGACTAGAAAAAGAGAGAGGGGCCAGGTTAGGGAACTGCTCCACCACTAATTAGTTGGGTAGTTAAGTCATAGAATCATAGAGCTGGAAGTCATCTAGTACAAACCCTCATTTAACAGATGAGAAGACTGACTGACATGTGTGTGGAGAGTTTAAGTGATTTGCCTGAGGTCACATAGACATTAAAGAAACTAGGACAGGGACCAGGTCCCAGTCCCCTAGCCCCACTTCCACCTCCATCCCAACCCCCATCGAAATTTAACTCTTTTTCCCAGGGGCTACATTGCTTCTCACAAGTCTCTTAACCTTCCAGATCTAGTATTAGTTTCCTCTCCTATAAGACAGGGATCCTCATATTCCACCTCCATATCTATAAAGTTGTGAGGATGAAATGAGATCACAAGATATTTGTGTAGCCTAAGTATCTGGGGACAGCCCTACCCATAAATCTTCTTAGCTGAACCAGAGGAAGTTATATAGAACGAGGGGCTAGATCAGGGATTTTCAAGGGGAAAGAAAAGAGAGAAAAAAGATGGTAAATGTCAGTGTATGAGGAGGAAAGTAGTCCAGTCTTGAGAGGGATCTAGATGTTACTCCAAGAGAGCTCTCTTGTGTTGAATAGAGGGCATAAATGCTAGAAATCAGCTTGTAACTGATAATATCTGACTTTATTGCTAAATAAGATCTGGCAACTGGCCAGCAGCACCTCCTGATGGTTAGATACCTTCTTTAAGATAAAGAATTCCTTAAGTAATTCCAACATCCCCTTTGAAGTTGTTTATTGTGAACTTCTTGAGGGCAGGGACTGCCTTCTGCCTCTTTTTTCTATCCAAGTGCTTAGTATAGAACCTGGCACATAGTAGGTCCTTAATAAATTTTATTGTTTGATTCATCAATAAACCCTTTAATCATAGGTAATGCATTAATGAACTTCTAACCATCTACTGTCATTAGCACAAATTCTGAATGAGCAAAATCCAAGTTAATAATGTTTAGTGAAGTAAAACTGTTCTAAAGAGCTAGAATTTCCTATTCTCACTGCCTCCTCTCTCCTTTTCTTTCCTCTTTATAAACACTAGCAGCTGACAGACCATGATTCTGATACTGACTAACATGTTATCCCCAAGAGATAAAATATTTTTTTTCTCCGTATTTATTTTTAAGTTGGGGAAGAAGATGTAGCTTGGTGAGGTGGATTGCCTAAGGGCACTATGAAGAACCAGGGCCAACTGGAAACTCAATCTATCATAGTCCAAAAAGGTCACTGCTGGCTACTATTGGTGAGACAGTAAGGGCTATGAGTCTCCATCTTTGACAAAGAAATCAGAAAGAAGGATGGGATAGCACACTGGTAAGAAACACTGAAAAATAGAAAGGGCTAAGCAATTAGGCCAGGGAGCTCAGGAAATCAATGGAATGGAGGTGGGGGGGGGGGCGGAATCCAAGTTGCTAAACATCGTAGAAATGCTCTAAACACTTAGCATGGCATAATGAAAAGAACACCAGATTTGGAGTCTAAGGATCTGTGTTAGCATGATCATGGGGTCAGTCTACAGTATGTCCTCCTGATTCTCTTATAGTAGTGTAACATCACTCCTCCCCAGCTTGCCCAATATGCACTGGCATGGACAGATTTTGTCCCTGGAGCAGCAGCTGTTACTACTTTCAAGGTTCTAGGTATAACCTTGTGAATATCTTCCTAATACTATTTCTTGAGCTCCTACTGGTGTGTTTCCTCTTAATAATCAGCCAGTAGCTTCAGTAAGCTAATTATTTAAATGACTTAGCAAGAAGAGTAGTTACAAAGCACCCCCCCCCCAAGAGAGGGGCAAATTCTACAATGCATACACATTGTCTATGGTGGGAAAACGAGCATAGATTTAAAGTACCTTGGTAATGAGGTGTGCATGTAGGCGACATAGCTGGGGAAGGCAACTCAGAACTGTAGGACCTTGAAGGGCTTCTTTTTTTCCTCCAGAAGGAAAGTCCTCATGAAATTTCTTGCAGGGTGATGATAGATGAAGTGCTTTGATGCTCATCTTGGCTGGCTCCTTACAAGCCTTTGTCTCTTGGCTAGATAGGTCATTCTTCTTCAGCATCCAGGTGAGAGGCAAGCCACTTGGCTCCTTATTGGGCTCAGCTGCATCAGGCTGGTCCAGACTGGTCACTTGGAAGCTGCACAGCTGCTAGACTGAGCCAGAAAGTTGGCTTTGCTTCTGGCATTTGCCACTGGTCTGGGACCACTGTTCACTCATTGGACTTTTCTAACAACATGGCATTTCTGCTGAAAAGGTCTATCTAACTCTTCAGTGAGCAGATGTGGTCTTTTTCCATCCTTAGGCACTAACTTGGTGGAAATGGTTGTACAATGCTTTTGTCAGGTGAAATAGCATCCTGTTCTTTTATAATGAAAGAGATCCTTAATGTAGGATTGGCCAAAGCCTCTCCTTTTTGAGCTCCATCTCTGAGGGTGATTACCTCCTGGCAGGAGGTAGGAAAGGTCTAGCCTTTTCAGTTTAACAATTGTTCCTGGTTCAAAATCCCTTCCCTCAGTACAGCCCAAAGTCTTGCCTTGAGAGGTTCAGTCCCAAGTTAATTATACTTTCCACTCAAAGCCCTTTAGAGGACTGCTTGTTGTCCACCTTTAGAGTACATCTTTCATCCAACTCTTTCTCACCTGTGGCTCCAAGAAGTTATAGCATGGGTAGTGGCCACACCAGTTAAAAGTAATCAACAGATGGTCATGGAATATTATTGTGCTCAAAGCAATAATGACCTGGAGGAATTCCATGTGAACTGGAAAGACCTCCAGGAACTGATGCAGAGCAAAAGGAGCAGAACCAGGAGAACATTATACACAGAGACAGAGATACACTGTGGCACAAATGAATGTAATAGACTTCTCTATTAGCAACAAAGCAATGGTGCAGGACAATTCTGAGGGACTTACTGAGAAAGAATGCTGTTCACATCCAGAGAAAGAACCATGGGAGTAGAAACACAGAAGAAAAACAACTGCTTGATCATATGGGTTGATGGGGACATGATTGAGGATGTAGACTCTAAACCCTGTGATGATGAACCTATGACATGTGTGTCAGCACTGATACATGTAGCCATTTTCGATGACACATGGCTACATACGGAGAAGTATAGGGCCACATGCCAAGGACGTTTTTTTCTTGAAGTGACATAACACCTGAGTTATATTCGGTTTTTTGGCGAATTTTGACACACCAAGCTCAAAAGGTTGTCCATCATTGTTCTAAACGCCCAAGTGCAATTATCAATAATATGGAAATAGGTCTTGATCAATAACACATTTAAAACCCAGTGGAATTGCGTGTTGGCAATGGGGGGGGGGGTGGGGAAGGGGAGGGAAAGAACAGGAATCATGTAACAATGGAAAAATATTCTAAATTAATTAAATAAAAATTTTCCATTAAAAAAATGAAAAGAAAAAAAAGAGTAACCAACAGACCTCAAACCTGTAGGCGAGTTAGGGGGATGTTTCTCCTCAGGCATGAGAAAACTTCCCTGTGAAAAATGGGAGGATGAGAACAATTTGTTCCAATAGTCAAGAAGGCTTCTGAAGCAGGCTCTGTGGAATGCCTAGAGTCTGGTCAAGCAATAAAGGCACCAACGTCATCCACTACCTCCCCGGCCTTTGCCGGAGATCCTGACTTTTGTCAGCAACTACTTTGGGGATCTTGCAGATGCAAAGGTATAAATTCAGTCTGTACCCCAGAGGCAAGTTCATTATCTCTTCAGCCTCTTCATATGTAACTGAGCTTTTCAAGCTTAGGACCCTTTCTAAGGTGGGAAATATCTGCTTTGCATAAGAAGTCTTTTTCCATTTCAATGTCTCAGTCTTTTAGGCTCGGCAGCCCTTTTCCCTAAACTGAAATCTCGCTGGATATCCTTGTTATACAGCCAGTAAGATCAGGAGTTCAAACAGTACTTCCCCTCTAAGGAGCTTCCCCTAATGGATTGGGGGCCTATGTCCTGGCTTTCCTCACCCAGTAAAAATATGGCTATCCTTCCCACTGTCTGTTGTTGCATACCGAGGTCAGAATTATAACCAAGACTTTTGTATCTGGAGCAAGCTATGGATGGAGAGTGGGGAACTTGGTAGGGGGTTGATAGTACTGAGGGAATTGACTTGAGCAAGGCAACCAACAGGAAGAAAAATCCCCTGAACCTGACTTTTTCATTATAGGGACTAGGAGTATTGCCCTTGGATCTCATGTTCTTTTGAGGCTTATTCATTGATGGAGAACATATTACTGCTTTGAAAAAAAGGATTCTGGGAGAAATCTGGGTATATAGGCTGTGGACCAGGTTGTTATCATTGTGGCTAGGGTTGGGCAGGAAGGATTTCACGTAGGATGGGAACATAAAGGGTAGGGTTTCCCATTATTTTCCTGTTGTCACCCTTTAAATTGTGGTGTCCTAGGACAAATCCCAGGTTGTTGTCTCCAAGTTATGGCTCAGCTTATCGTTGCCAATATGTTTATGACAAAACTGCTGCTCAGCTAGCTTCTCTGGTTGTTACTTGCACAGACCTTGGATCATAGTAAGGAATAAGTGATATGGGTTGCAGGCTTACCTTGGACACCCCAAAACCCCAAAGGTATCCCAGGTCAAAAAGTACACAAGGAATTCCTTTTTCCCATGCATTCCTGCAGTATGAGCTGAAGGAAGGTGACTGAGCAATATAAACCACATGATAAGAAAGAGTTTCTGAGAGAGACACTCCCTTTGGCTTCTCCCCTAACTTTTTGATAAGCACAGATATGCACTATCCAGTTTTCTTCTCATAAGCATCCATTTGTATCTAGATATCTAATCATGTCCTGAACTGTACAGCCCACTCAGATTTGTCTTCGAGGCATAGCACATCACCCCATCTCTGGTCACATAGTCCCTGTTGTCAAAAGGGTACAAGAATCCTAAACCCAGTCTCTTCATGGAGGCAGTATTTACCTGTGCCTGCCTCTCAGTCATTCAATTTGCATTCAACTTAATAAATGTCTCTATTTTTTTTTTTTAAGTTTTAATATTATTTTATTTGGTCGTTTTCATACATTATTCACTGGAAACAAAGATCGTTTTCTTTTCCTCCCCTCCCCCCCCCCCCCCCCCCCCCCCCCCCCCCCCCCCGCCTTTCCCTCTCCCATAGCCGACGCATGATTCCACTGGTTATCACATGTGTTCTTGACTCGAACCCTTTTCCCTGTTGTTGGAGTTTGCATTATAGTGTTCATTTAGAGTCTCTCCTCAGTCTTATCTCCTCCAACCCTGTGGTCGAGCAGTTGCTTTTCAGCGGTGTTTTTACTCCCACAGTTTATCCTCTGCTTGTGGGTAGTATTTTTTTTTTTAGATCCCTGCAGATTGTTCAGGGAAATTGCATTGATACTTATGGAGAAGTCCATCACCTTCGATTGTACCACAATGTATCAGTCTCTGTGTATAATGTTTTCCTGGTTCTGCTCCTTTCGCTCTGCATCACTTCCTGGAGGTTGTTCCAGTTCACATGGAATTCCTCCACTTTATTATTCCTTTTAGCACAATAATATTCCATCACCAACATATACCACAATTTGTTTAGCCATTCCCCAATTGAGGGGCATCCCCTCATTTTCCAATTTTTGGCCACCACAAAGAGCGCAGCTATGAATATTTTTGTACAAGTCTTTTTGTCCATTATCTCTTTGGGGTACAAGCCCAGCAGTGCTATGGCTGGATCAAAGGGCAGACAGTCTTTTATCGCCCTTTGGGCATAGTTCCAAATTGCCCTCCAGAATGGTTGGATCAATTCACAACTCCACCAGCAATGAATTAATGTCCCCACTTTGCCACATCCCCTCCAGCATTCATTACTTTGCATAGCTGTCATGTTAGCCAATCTGCTAGGTGTGAGATGATACCTCAGAGTTGTTTTGATTTGCATCTCTCTGATTATAAGAGATGTAGAGCACTTTTTCATGTGCTTATTAATAGTTTTGATTTCTTTGGCTGAGAATTGCCTGTTCATGTCCCTTGCCCATTTGTCAATTGGAGAATGGCTTGATTTTTTGTACAATTGATTTAGTTCTTTATAAATTTTAGTAATTAAACCCTTGTCAGAGGTTTTTATGAAGATTGTTTCCCAATTTGTTGCTACCCTTCTGATTTTGGTTACATTGGTTTTGTTTGTACAAAAACTTTTTAATTTGATGTAATCCAGATTATTTATTTTGCATTTTGTAATTCTTTCTAATTCTTGCTTGGTTTTGAAGTATTTCCCTTCCCAAAGGTCTGACATGTATACTATTCTGTGTTCGCCTAATTTTCTTATAGTTTCTTTCTTTATGTTCAAGTCATTCATCCATTTTGAATTTATCTTGGTGTAGGGTGTGAGGTGTTGATCTAAGCCTAATCTTTCCCACACTGTCCTCCAATTTTCCCAACAGTTTTTATGAAATAGTGGGTTTTTGTCCCAAAAGCTGGGATCTTTGGGTTTGTCATATACTGTCTTGCTGAGGTTGCTTGCCCCCAGTCTATTCCACTGATCCTCCTTTCTGTCTCTTAGCCAGTACCAAATTGTTTTGATGACCGCTGCTTTATAATATAGTCTGAGATCTGGGACTGCAAGACCCCCTTCCTTTGTATTTTTTTTCATTAATTCCCTGGGTATCCTTGATCTTTTGTTTTTCCAAATGAACTTTGTTATGTTTTTTTCTAAATCAGTAAAAAAAATTTTTGGGAGTTCCATGGGTATGGCACTAAATAGATAGATGAGTTTGGGTAGGATGGTCATTTTTATTATATTGGCTCGTCCTACCCATGAGCAGTTAATGTTCTTCCAATTGTTCAAGTCTAGTTTTAGTTGTGTGGAAAGTGTTTTGTAGTTGTGTTCATATAGATCCTGTGTTTGTCTCGGGAGATAGATTCCTAAGTATTTTATTTTGTCTTGGGTAATTTTGAATGGGATTTCTCTTTCTAGTTCTTGCTGCTGAGCTGTGTTGGAATTATATAGAAATGCTGATGACTTATGTGGGTTTATTTTGTATCCTGCAACTTTGCTAAAGTTGTTGATTATTTCAATTAGCTTTTTGGTTGAATCTCTAGGATTCTTTAAGTAGACCATCATGTCATCTGCAAAGAGTGATAATTTGGTCTCCTCCTTGCCTATTTTGATGCCTTCAATTTCTTTTTCTTCTCTAATTGCTACTGCTAGTGTTTCTAATACAATGTCAAATAATAGAGGTGATAATGGGCATCCTTGTTTCACTCCTGATCTTAATGGGAATGGATTTAGTTTATCCCCATTGCAGATGATATTAGCTGATGGTTTTAGATATATACTGTTTATTATTTTTAGGAATGACCCTTCTATTCCTATGCTTTCTAGTGTTTTTAGTAGGAATGGGTGTTGTATTTTATCAAAGGCTTTTTCTGCATCTATTGAGATAATCATGTGATTCTTGTTGGTTTGCTTGTTGATGTGGTCAATTATGTGGATAGTTTTCCTAATGTTGAACCAGCCCTGCATCCCTGGTATGAATCCTACTTGATCATGGTGGATGACCCTTCTAATCACTTGCTGGAGTCTTTTTGCTAGTATCCTATTTAAGATTTTTGCATCTATATTCATTAGGGAGATTGGCCTATAGTTTTCTTTCTCTGTTTTTGGCCTGCCTGGCTTTGGAATTAGTACCATGCTTGTGTCATAAAAGGAGTTTGGTAGGACTCCCTCTTTGCTTATTATGTCGAATAGTTTGTGTAATATTGGGGTTAACTGTTCTCTGAATGTTTGATAGAATTCACTGGTGAATCCATCAGGCCCTGGGGATTTTTTCTTAGGCAGTTCTTTGATGGCTTGATGGATTTCAATTTCTGATATGGGATTATTTAAGAAAACTATTTCTTCTTCTGTTAGTCTAGGCAATTTATATTTTTGTAAATATTCATCCATATCACCTAGATTGGTAAATTTATTGCCATATAGTTGGGCAAAGTAGTTTTTAATGATTGCCTTAATTTCCTCTTCATTTGAGGTGAGATCCCCCTTTTCATCCTTGATGCTATTAATTTGCCTTTCTTCTTTCCTTTTTTTAATTAAATTAACCAGTACTTTGTCTATTTTGTCTGTTTTTTCAAAGTACCAGCTTCTAGTCTTGTTTATTAGCTCAATAGTTCTGTCACTTTCTATTTTATTAATTTCTCCCTTAATTTTTAGGATCTCTAGTATGGTTTTCTTCTGGGGGTTTTTAATTTGTTCATTCTCAAGTTTTTTGATTCGCATTTCCAATTCCTTGGTCTCTGTCCTCCCTAATTTGTTAATATATGCACTCAGGGATATGAATTTTCCTCTAAGTACTGCCTTGGCTGCATCCCATAAGGTTTGAAAGGATGTTTCGCCGTTGTCATTTTCTTCAACGAAATTGTTAATTGTTTCTATGATTTCTTCTCTAACTAAATGATTTTGGAGTATCATGTTATTTAATTTCCAATTAATTTTTGATTTGGGTCTCCATGTACCCTTGCCGATCAATATTTTAATTGCCTTGTGATCTGAAAAGGCTGCAGTTAATATTTCTGCTTTTCTGCATTTAAGTGCCATGTTTCTATGACCTAGTGTATGATCTATTTTTGTGAATGTGCCATGTGGTGCTGAAAAGAAGGTGTATTCTTAAATGTCTCTATTTTTAAGATAATCATTGGAGCCTGTCGTTCTTGAAGGAGCACCCTTTCCTGGCCTAGGATTTTATCTCAAGCTCTCCCACAACAATAAGGATAGGAACTGGGCTTGTCATTTTATTGGTACAAAACTCTCAGATTAAGAAATTCCTCTACCAATGCAGGCAAGCACTTCCTCCACAATTTAGTCGCTTTAGAGAGCAGCAGGTTAGTGGCTCAATGAATAGAGCACCAGGTCTTGGGGTCAGGAGGTCTTAGAATTAAAAAATTTTTAAACCCTCATTTCCCTCTTAGAATCAATACTATGTATTGGTTCCAAAGTAAAGGAATAGTAAGGGCTAGGCAATGGGAGTTAAGTGACTTGCCCCAGGGTCACAGAGCTAGAAAGTAGTATCTGTGTTCAAATTTGAACCCAGGACCTCCCTCTCTAGGCCTGACTCTCAATCCACTAAGCTACCTATCTACTCCAAATTGCTACTAATTTTAACTGATACTAAGACAGAAGGTGAGAGTTTTGAGGTAAAAATGACTTTCTGAGAATCATACAGCCAGAATTTGTCAGAAGCTAGACTTGAACATTTGCTGTACCTCACAGCTTCTCTTGGCATAGTAAATTGCTTAATATATGATTTTTTATTTATGTAACTAATGATTTATGCTCTACATCTCAGTGTTTCCATTTCTGAGACTCTCAATGCAGTGTAGATCTTCTATTTTATACTTTCAGAATGTCACCTCCTTCGTTTCCTCATACCCAGCAACAAAGTCCTATACAGAGTTATTTACTTTCAATTTACTGTAGTTGAATTGAATTTTTTCTAAAGGGTTGATCACTCAGATTATTCTTTCTGCCCATTTTTACTCCCAAGATTCTGAGTCCTTGACTCAAACCTACTGCTCTTTTGGCATTTTGAGAAGATGAATCAGGTTAAGGGAGGGTACATTGACTTGTGATCTAATGAAAGCTGGGAATCTGTTCCCTGAGCCATCACAGCCTAATATCATAAAAGCCATGACTATGATAACCACACACAACACTGCCTACTCTATGTAACCAATATGCCTGCCTAAAAAGGGGAATGGTTTCTAGTTACAGCAGACTTTACTCGTGGGGATCTTCCTGGGTTGCAACAACTTACTCAGGGCAGTCTTCCTCCAAAGTGATGCTCCACCCCAACTTTAAAAAGTAGGCAGTATAATTCCCCAAGGCCTTGGAATTGATCAGGGATTACAAACGTCTGCTCGGAATCCAAGCCCTAAACAGACACTCTCTCAACAGGGACAAAGAAAGAAGTCTTTTCCATTTCCTTAGCATTTCTTTGAATGACTTGGTCCCTGCCCTGAAGGTTGCTATTTACACAACAGTGGCCCAGGTGACCAGAGGCCCCACACTGGAAGAACTGGTTTTCCAGAATTATTACTCCAGAATTAATACAATATTACTATCTTTTGGGTAGTCGTTTCCATTCACATGACTTCCTTGTCTTCATGAACATTCCTGTGATTCTAATACCAAGGTCTTTGTCACTGCTAGGCTAAGTAAACAAGGGAGACCCCATACAAAGAAAGGTGAAAAAACTATTATCTGAATCCCTTAGAGAAACCCTGGGTATGTCAATATCTGATTTATTTTAAAGACCTAAAAAGGTGTTCTGATCCTTGCAAGCATTCAGGCTGCCGATATATCAAATACAGAAAATTTAATTTAATTTAACCAGGAAAAAAATTGTGGAAAAGACCCATGGATCTAGAAATGACCTCCAAGTCCATTTGTTCCCATTTCCTTATTTTCCAGCTGAGGAAATTGAGATCCATGGATATTCAATGATGTGTCCATGTATGTAGTAAGCATTAGAGAAAGAGTTGGTGCCCTTTTCTCTATATCAAGCTGACTATTCGTTTAGATCAACAGCTAAAAAATATCTCTTCCCCTTTCCAAAAGGCACTAAACAAGCTGCCTCTATAGCAAGTCCTAGTTTCCCAAGGACTCATAAAGGCCACATGATTCACAATGTCCTTGAGAAAAGCTCTCTGGTTTTTCTCCTCCACGTAATGATTCTGGCCATCACCATTCTTTGGCATACATCATTCCTTGCTACATTGGTCTGTGTTTCCCTATTCCAGCTCAGTTTTGGTCACAAAGTTTCTGTCTCCTTTCCCCCTTTCTCTTTTTGAGGATCTCATGAATATTGGCACCCTCAAGCCCAGATCTCTCCCCAAGGCTTTGGGCAATTTTGTGCCCTTGTTTCTCCTACCATTGAAGAATATCTTCATCTCAGGCAGCTGCAGTTTCCCCATAGTGTCATGCCCCCATCTCTGTCTCCTCTCAGAAGTCTGCATAGTCCCTCTTACATGAAAATTGCTTCCTAGGTACAGATAAGACGCACGGAAGTCTTCCATGCACATTGGCTTATCTGACTCTTCCAGGTGCATGCCCACTATGGTTATATCTATTATATACCTATAAATAAAAACATATCACATATGTCATATGTATAATAAATTATATACCTATAAATATCAACATATATGTATAATAAATAAATTAAATGTGTCCTTTATACCTAGAATATGTGTTATGTCTTATAGACATAATATGTACACATATTACAGTGTATTCCCTATGTTTCAGCATGGGGGTCAATATCTGGGCTCCTCTTATAAAATGAACTTATATATACCCAAATAGCCAGAAATCTCATTTTAGAAAGCTGCTAGCTCCCCAGCAGGGGGCTCCCCTCCTCCACTTGAGGAACTGTCCAATCCAGGACTGCCCCCATCCCAATTTATCCACAATAAAGACAACCTTTTCCTGATCTGTTGTAAAGGCCTCCATAAAGGCCAGCTCGTACTTGCTGAATGTAATGAGGCCGATGTCTATTCTCATCACCCCTGGATATGAGCAGGGAAACAATAGGAGGCTTGTGAAACTGTAAATCTTCTCTAGCCAGGAGCCTGGTGGAGGCACGACAGGACTCTCCTATTGTCCAACAGTCAATTGCTCCCTGATGTTCCTTTGGCTATTCACGCAGACCATAGAGAACCTCCTTCTGACTAGCTAGGGATTAGGGCACGAGGAGAAAGGGTAGATTCCACAATCTGGGTTTAAAATTGAGATCCTTGGGTTGGCGACACCCAAGCTTTCATCTCAAAGGGTTATCAAGGAAAAGGCAGTCATTGGCTTTATAAGGCAGGGATGGAACCCTCTAGCCCTCTGGGATGCTCTCAGGAAGGTCACAGCTCAGCAAGAGGCAGACTCTCCTAGAGACTAACAAAACACAGGGTAACACAAACACAGACACAGTGAGGAAGCCGCCCAAGGCACCAGAATCCCTAAAGCCCCCCTCTCCTGCCAGAGAGAAATCTCATCTGGCTCTTTTGCTCTCTCCTTCCTTACAACATAATTCACTGCTGCCCAGGCAAAGTAGGGAATGTGCGTCCATTTCAGATGAAAGTTCTAGATGCTGGTTTATCTGTACATTGATTTATTTGTGGTCCAGACTAATGGAAATTCTTCTGTGGATGACATGTAAGGTTCCATATCAAAGTGTTATCAAGGAAAAAGCAGTCATTGGCTTTATAACAGATACAGGGGGGCAACCACCCAGCCCTTTGGCACACGCTGGGTTTAAGACATGAAGAAGCTCCCAGCTCTGCAAGAGGCACTCTCCAGAGGACTAACAAAACACAGGGTAGAGTCGGGCAATCCTGATCCAACGCTGGCATATTAAAAACCCACTCTGGGCAAAATCCAGTACTTTGGAGCTGATCCACAGGAAGGAGAAGGCATTTCCTTTCTCAATTCCACTAATCCCATTCAATTCTGTCGTGCCAGGTTTAAAGCACTGTGCCAGCCTGGGAAGAGATACAAAGTGTAGATAAGATCTGATCTTACTCTAAAGGAGTTTACAATCTAACAATTGACAGAGCACTAGATTTAGGGAGCAGAAGACTTGTGTTTGAACCCAAGCTTGTGTTAGCTATGGGACCACATCATGAACATTATCTGAGACTCAGTTTCTTCATCTGTAAAAATGGGGATAATAATTTCTGCCTCCTAGGTTTGGTACTCTGTGTGTGTGTGTCTTTTAAATGGACCTGAGATTTCATCAGTATAGTGAGCTCCTGGAGAGGAACTTTCTTACTAGATAGACAAACTCCTTCTCCAGTAGAGGTTAAGTGATGTGCTCCTTGTCCTACAACCAGTATGTGGCATAGGGTGCCCAGGACAGCCATCTTTTCATTTCCCAAATAGCTGCAGCCCTCTGCACTTCATCATGCCTTCATCTAAGCACCATCTCTCTCCTTTTTCAGCTGCTTTTAAAATAGGTTATTTAATTATAATATTTAATTATTAATTAACTAATACTCATTTATTTATTTACACAAAACTGGCTTGTTGTGAGAAGCAAATTATTTTTGTATTCAAAATGCTTTGCAAACTTTATTTTTTAATTGAAAATTTTATTTAATTAATTAATTAAGAATCTTTTCCCATGGTTACATGATTCATGTTCTTTCCCTCCCCTCTTCCCACCCCCTTTCCCCATAGCCAACAAGCAATTTCACTTGGTTTTACTTGTGTCATTGATCAAGACCTATTTCCACATTATTGATAATTTTGCAAACTTTAAAGTGCTATATTTGTTGGGTCATTTTCAGACAAGCCCAACTCTGACCCCATTGTCAAAGATGTGGCACACTTGCAGAGCAGCACTCAGGGAGCTGCTCCAATATCCCTCTTCCCAGTGCACCAGAGGACATTTTTTTGCATGCCCCATCCTGTCCAGGCACCCAAAACAAGCACTTTCTCCCTCCACTCTCCACTCATAAATGAGGATGAGGGGACTCACAGACAGCCTGAATTTGCCCTCTGGGCACTCAAACTCATTAAAGGTTCACCAACACTGCCATATGGGATTTTCTTGGCAGAGATACTAGAGTGTTTGCCACTTCCTTTTCCAGTTCATTTTACAGATGAGGAAACTGAGGCAAACAGGGTTAAGTGACTTGACCAGAGTCACAGAGCTAAAATGTGTCGGAGGCCAGATTTGAACTGGGGAAGAAGAGTCTTCCTGACTCCAGGCCCTGTACTCCTTCGAGCACTGCAGATACCTAGCAGCCCCAAAGTATTACATAAACATCCACTAAAAGCGGGATGCAATACAAAACAATGAGACTTTTATAAGGCTGTAGCATTTGTAAAGCCCTTTGCCTACGTGATCTCATTTGAGATCCCAGGGAAGAGAGGTAGAAAGGTCAGGACAGACTGAACCACTCCCAGGCTGTGGGGGACTTGCTGTCTCTCCCTAGGAGAGCTTTCAGGGATCACAGCTTGGGGGGAGGCTGCCTTTTACTAGCCAGAGCTATTCTATTCTGATGCAAAACTTTGAAAGGGAAAAAAAAGTTAAATAGAGACAGGCCAGGGGATGAGGCAAGCGGAAGGAATGGTACCGAGGGGCCCTTCGTGGGGAAAACATTTTAAAAGAAAAAAAAAATTGAAGCCAACAACCCCTCACTTACTGCAACTGTCTCAGCCATGTAATTAGATGTGCTGGGAGTGGGGAGGAGGAGGAGGAGGAAAAAATGTACATTACCACAGAACACCTGGCAGAGTCCTTTCCAACAGCTGCAGAGAGAAGCCTGCTGGCTTCCCTGGGAGCCCAGAGGTCAGGCAGCATCTCTGTGAATTCCTTGCTCCACACTTGACAGAATCCTCTTTTTCAGCAGCCTGGATGGAGCTAGCCTGAGACTGACACAGACACAGGTCCTGCTCATGGTAGGGGAGGTGCAGAGGATTCTCCCAGACCAAGACAGAGCTGACCTTAGGAGAGCTAAGTCCCCAAAGGACCACTATCATCCATTTCTTAGATGATTAGAGAAAAGGAACAAGTTTTGGTGGAGAGAGAGCACTTGATCTTGTTCAAATCCTAGGTTCGAATTCTACCTGCATCACTTACTATTGGTGTGACCTTGGGCAAGTTTCCTTAGCTCTTGGAATCTCCTTTTTCTTCTATAAAAAGGAGATAAACTACATTCTTTCTTTTTTTAAACCCTCACCTTCCATCTTAGAATCAATACTGTGTATTGGCTCCAAGGCAGAAGAGTGGTAAGGGCTAGGCAATAGGGGTCAAGTGACTTGCCCAGGGTCACACAGCTGGGAAGTGTCTGAGGTCAAATTTGAACCTAGGACCTTCCTGTCTCTGGGCCTGGCTCTCAATCCACTGAGGCACCCAGCTGCCCCCTAAGCTACATTATTTCTAAGGCTTCTTGCAGCTTGAAAATCCTGTGATAAAACAAGGTTGGGTAGAAGGCACTGGTGTATAACGCAGGGGGAGAACAAGGGAATGGAAGAAAAGTGTCATGAGATTCAGAGCCAAGGAGAATCCATGATATAATTCAATAGCCTAGAAAGCAATACAATTCCCTGCAATGGCTATAGAAATCTCCTGGGGCTTGAGTTCTTCTCTGCAGCTTTTATGAGTCAATCCCAAATCTTCTCCATAAATCTTCCTGAATGGATCGGAGATGCCTATTTATTCTCATTCTTTCCCAGAAGATGCCACTATCATTAGTGATGGCCCTTCTAACACCTTCTCTGTCCCCTTCCTCTTCCCTTCTTTGATTTCACTGCCCACAACCAAAGGCACACTATGGACCTCCTCATCCCTTGAAATTCTTTCACCTACAAGGTCACAGTGCTAACTCGAGGGCTGGCGAAATTCTTTTGGTGATTAGGGGTTTGACTTAATGGACTCATCAGTCATTCTGGGTGTTTCTGCCTATGTGTCCCTTTTCTCTCTTCTGGAAGAAGGAGCCTCCTCTGACTAGATTGCATCAGCTGACAACCTATCTAACTTCAGAAGCCCCAGTTCTGCTTACCATTCATTTTATTCAGAACTATAATTAGGCAAGGGAAGCCAGGGCTCTTCTTTAGGCACCTACATCATAGAGGTGGAGAGAAGGAAGGGGTGTGTGTGTGTGTGTGTGTGTGTGTGATAACTTTCTTGCTTTGGCAGTACAGATAGGGAGTCAAATAGAAATTAAAACAAGCATTGGGTAATTCGAGATTTTTTTCATGAGCAGCAAACTAAGAGAAGACTTGGCTCCCCCCACTGTAGGGGTAGGGCGAACTCTGGAAAAGGGTGAGTAGTGTCTCAGGGTGCTAGTGGATGGCCTCTTCCAGAGCAGGATACGTATACGCCCTGGGAACCTCATTTTTCCTAGGTAGCCTACTCAGTTGAAGCTGCCTCCCTCCCTGGAGCAGGGGGTGCTTCATCTCTGAAGTTCTCAAGGGTTTCAAGTCTTCTCAGGCAATACCCTTGCTTGAGAAAAGTATTCTTCCTTCCTTGGAGAAGTCTGGTCCCTGGGCATGGAATTTCCAAGATCCCTTTACAGTCCTCTCTATGAGGTCCATCAGTCTAATCTCTGTCGGTGGAGAGTCTGGACCAGACCTTGAATTGCCCTTTTTCTGAAGGCAACTCATGGTCTATTGAAGTATTTCTCTCTACTTAGAACAGTGTAGGTCCTTTCCATGGAGAGTCCCCTAAGAGCCCCCAAGGTAGTACATATCCTCTATATGACCATAAGCTCTGTCCCAGCTCCCTAATATGTTGTTCTCACCACATGCTCTAACAAACGAGGGTGGCAAAGATATCAAAGAAAGGAGGAAAGGGATCTATGTGTACAAAAATATTTATAGCAACTCTTTTCATGGTGGCATGGAAATGGAGGGGATGCCCATCAATTAGGGAAGGGTCGAACGAATGGTGGTATATGATTTGGATAGAAAATTATTGTGCTATAAAAAATGGTAGGCAGGATGGTTTCAGAAAAACCTGAGAAGTCCTGTATGAACTCATGCAAAATGAAGTGAGCAGAACCAGGAGAATACTGTATACAGCAACATCAATATAGGAATAATAATCAACTGTGGGAGCAGTTAGGTGGCTCAGTGGGATAGACAGCCAGGCCTGAAGATGAAAGATCTTGGGTTCAAATATGACCTCAGGCACTTCCTAGCTGTATGACTCTAGGCAAGTCACTTAACCCCAATTTCTTAGCTCTTGCTCTTCTGCCTTAAAAACAATGCCTACTATCAAGTCTAAAACAGAAGGTAAGGGTTTTAAAAACAATAATAAACCAAAAGATCTATAATGAAAAATACTATCTACCTCCAGAGAGAGAACTGATGAATTCTTAGTGCAAATTGAAGCATACTTTTTAAACTTTATTTTTCTTTTGTGTGTGTATTTTCTCTTGTGACATAGCTAATATGGAACATGTTTTTCACAACTTTACATGTCTAATTGATATCACATTATTTGCCTTCTCCAAAGGAGTAGGGGAAGAGAAGGAGGGAGGGAATGAATTTGAATTCAAATTTTTTAAAAATGAATGTTTAAAAAATCATCAATGAAATTTAGAAACATTTAATGAAACAAAAATATACTTAAAAAACATATGGGAATGAGTCAGGATATCTATTATTTTGCGCAATGTGAATAAACACCTAGTTTTCAGTGCTTACTATTCATTTGTCTTTTACTCCCAATTGCTTTCCTCACTGAGTGACTGTTCCAGACTTTTTTTTTTTGCTGTTCTCCATTTACCTACCTTGTTCTCAGCAGGTGACTCTCCACTACTTCAATGAACATATCTCATCTCTACCTCAAAATTTCTCTTTATTTACACTCATCCCTCTTCCACACCTGACTCAGAAGACTTATTTTTCCTCCTTTTTAAGGCTAACTTGCCTACTTGAACTCTTGATCTCATCCCCTCCCACTTCCTTTGGGACCTTACTCCATCAATTATTTCCTTTTTCTTGCATCTGGAATCTCTCCTTTCCACTGATTTTTTCCCTGCTGCTTACAAACTCATGTATTCCCTAATCTAAAAAAATAATCAACCAAAAGAATTTCCCTTGACCCTGCTCTCCCCTAGAGCCACCATTCTTTTACTTGTTTAACTTTCAATGCTAACTATCTAAAGAGTTCTCTGGAACCCTCTGCTAGTTTTATTTTTGTCCATACCACTCTATTGACATTTGCTTTACTAAAGGTGACTGATGACCTCTTAACTGACAAATCCAATGACCTTTTTTTTTCACAGTCTTCATTATCTTTGACCTCTCTGTTGGATCTGACATTGATGACCATTTCCTCTTTTCATTTCTTCCCTCTTTTGGCTTCTGAGGCACTACAGGCTCCTGACTTTCTTCCTCCTTCTCTGGTTATTATGTTTCTGTGTCCTTTACTAGTCCTGTTGTCATCTAGATGTTTCCCAAATTTCTGTCCTCTTCTCTCCCCTCTCTGTATGATCATTCCTCTATTGGTGGTCTTATCCACTCTTCCTATTTCAATTGCAGATAAATCCCACATAATCACAGAATTTTAGACTTTCAGAGCTGCAATCAACTTCAGAGGCAGGCTAATCCAGCCTATACCTGAATAGAAACCTCTGTGGCATCCCTAACCATAGGTATGTATAGAACATTTCTCTGGGTTTTTTTTTTAACCTTTACTTTCAGTCTAGCAGCATCGAAGACAGAAGGACAAGGGCTAGGCAAATAGAATTAAGTGACTTGTCCAGGATCACACTAGGGCTTATTTTTTAAAGGGGGAATATTCAAGTATACGGCAAAATTGTTATTCCTCAAAGTAAAGTAACTAAAACTTAATTATACTTCATTTTTATAATTAATAACTATGTTTTAAAACTAAACTTGTTTTTAAAAAACACATACAAGCTTAAGCAAAATCATCATATTTAAAAAAAAAAAAAGCAAACACTTTACTTTGGATCTGAGAACAAACTACACATTTGATATCCATGTTTATGTCCCTAACAAATGGTCATTGAGATTATTCTTGACTTCTCCAGGGAGAGAGAACCCACTGCTTTCAGAAACCGCCCATTGAACTTTGGAATAGTTCTAATTGTTAGGAAGTTTGTCCCAAATAAGTTCACATTAGTAGATCTCTTTGAGGTTTGCAAAGCATTTTCCTTATTGCAATCTTATGAATGATATAGATAAAAAATAGTTTTGTTTTGGCCTAACACTCTAATGAAGAAATATCTGTGAGGAAATTTCCTTTACCAACATAGCTACAACTGTTCTGCAACCTTTAATCTTAAAGAGTTGCCTGGAGCACTGAGAAATTAGGTGGCTTGAAGTTCAAAACTGGTATGTGCCAAGGGCAGCTAAATAGTGAGTGAACAGAGAACCAGGCCTGGGGTCAGGAGGCCCTGGGTTCAAATCTGGCCTCAGATACTTCCTGGGTGTGTGACCCTGAGCAAGTCACTTAACCCCAGTTGGCTAGCCCTTGCCACTCTTCTATCTTAGAATTAATACTAAGATTAAAGGTGGAGGTTTTTAAAAAAAGGAAGAAAAAGTAAAAGTAATTAGTATATATCAGAAATGAGACTTAAACACAAGTTTTCCTGAGGGTCAGCATTCTCTCCACTTTATCTCTCAAATACTAGTGTCCCCATCATAAAGATAAGACAATCAAGACTCAGAGATGTTGAATAAATAAGTAAAAATGCATTTATTAAGCATTCTATGTCAGACCCTGGGCTAAATACTACAGAGAAAGCTTTAAGCTATCAAGATAGTCCCTGCCTTCAAGAAGCTTACATTTTAATGGGAGAAGATCACAAATGAAGAGGAGCTAGAAAGTGCACAAAGACATGCTTTGGAAATGACTGGAAAATGGAATGGGGGCCTGATTCTGGGCAAAACATGGTGGAAAATCCTATCTCAGAGCCTAGGGTTCCTCGGACAAGGATGGTAGGGCAAGAATGAGGCAGATGGCTAGAAAACAAGCAACATGGTTTAGAAATGGCTAGGTTACTTTTTCCAAGGTCACAACAAGTAAGCCCTGGAGTCAGGAGTCTAATTCAAGTGTCTACTAAGTCCAAGTTTAGTGTTCCTTTCACTGTTATGCTGCTTCCTTACATCCCTAAATCTATATCTCTAGCTCCTCTCTCTAAAGCTCCAGACCTGCTTTTTTAACTTCCTGCTGGATTCTTCCACCTGGATAATGAAGAAGGGAAGAAAAAAGGAGGAAGAAGGAGGGAGAGAGAGAAGGAGGACAGAGAGAAATGATAGAGAGAGAGATGGATAAAGATAAAGAAATGTAGATAGGTATAAATTGGTAGAGAGAGATGATAGATGTAGAGCTGGATAGATATTGATAGGTGATAGATGATAGATATGAAGATACATAGACATAGGTAGGCCAACAAAGAGACAGAAGATAGATGGATAGATGGATGAATGGATGGGCGTGTGGGTAGATGGATAGATAGATAGACTGATAGACAGATGGATAAATAGATGATAGATTGATTGATAGTTTGATAGACAGACAGACAGATAGATAGACTGATAGGCAGACAGACAGACAGATAGATAGACTGATAGACAGATAGATAGACTGATAGATAGATAGACTGATAGACAGATGGATAAATAGATGATAGATTGATTGATAGTTTGATAGACAGACAGATAGATAGACTTATAGACAGATAGATAGACTGATAGATGGATAAATAGATGATAGATTGATTGATAAGTTGATAGACAGACAGACAGATAGATAGACTGATAGGCAGACAGACAGACAGACTGATAGACAGATAGACTGATAGACAGATAGACAGATAGATAGATAGACAGACAGACAGACAGATAGATAGATAGATAGATATAGCATGCATTATGTTAAAGGTTAGATATGCCAATAAAAGCAAACAAGACAGTCCCAAACCTTATCTGACACTAAAGTGTCTCTATACTCTGTCTCCAACCTATTTTTTTCCAGCATCATTTACCATTACTTTTCCTTTAAGCACACAATAGTCTTGCCAAACTCAATTACATATCATTCCCAAATACAAAGTATACCTTCCTGCTTCTGTCAATGTGTTTACACTTCCTGTTAGATTGTCTTTTCCCCCAAACAGTGAAAAAAAGAGTATTGGCTCAGTAATCAGAAAGCATCAGTCTAAATTATATCTCTGGTGTCTAACATGTATGTGTCACTAGGCAAACCACTGAAACTTCCTGGGCCTCAGTATTCTCATCTGTAAAAGAGTTGAGGTAGATGCCCTCTTAAATCCCTTCCTTCTCCAGACCTGCAATCATATGATCTTCACATATTGTATTCAAAGTCCAGCTCATATCCCACTTCCTCCATGAAATTGTCTTTGATCTGTTCAGCCAGGAATCATCTTTCTTCTCTTAACTCCCAATGAAATTTGTGCTTTGGTAGCATCCTGTGGTATAAAGAGCTCTGGATTCAGTCAGAAGACTTTGGGTTTGAATCACAACTGACTGTATCCTTGGCCAAGTCACTTACTAAGTCTGAGCTTTAGCTCCTTCATTTACAAAATGGGGATAGTAATACTCACATCACCTACTTATCTCATAGAACTGCTATAAGAAAGGTGCTTTGTTGAATCTAAAAATGCTTTACTAATGGGAAAGATTACATATTTGTTCCTCTCTTATAGTACATACCATATTCTATCTTGTATTACAACATGAGAATCTTTGTAAAATGCTTTGCTAAAATGTATGTAAGCTATATTTACAAGATTGCCCCCTCCCTACCTTCAAGTAACCCTGTTAAAAAGGGAAACCAAGTTATTCTAAAATGTTTGATTCTTTTTTTTTAACTCTTACCTTCCATCTTAGAATCCATACTGTGTATTGGTTCCAAGGCAGAAGAGCAGTAAGGACTAGGCAATGGGGGTTAAGTGACTTGCCCAGGGTCACACAGCTAGGAAGTGTCTGAGGCCAGATTTGAACCCAAGGACCTCCCATCTCTGGGCCTGGCTCTCAATCCACTGAGCGCTGATTCTTGACAAAGCCATGTTCCCTCAAATGAATGAATGAAAAGCATTTGTTAAGGTTTTTATTATGTATCAAACCCTGTGCTAAATATTTAAGATACAAATACAAAGGCAATACTGTCTTTGCCTCAAGGAACATTTCACTGTGATGGTAAAGACAACACATAGGGGGTGATCAGAAAAGGGAGTTTTGATCTCTGAAGTCCCAAAGATGATAAGTAGAATAATAGGCCAGCCAGTTAGCTTACCCTTTCCAGATCTAATGATAATATAGATTTTTTTTTTAAATTCCCAAAGCAGAAAGTATGAAGGGGTCAGAAGAGAGGGTAGAGGTCCTGTGATAGTGCTAAAAATGGCCAGGTGAATAAAAGGCTGCATGGTTCCCAGGAGGGCCATGAGGAGTGATTTAGTTCCTCCCAGCCACAAGCTCTAGAGATTCAATTCTGTAAAGAGAGAGGCAGTAGATAGCAGAGTAGAAAATAGCCAGGTAAACAGGAAGTTGAATATTCAATAATTAGCCCATTCATGTTTGATACTTGATTTTTTCCAGGAATGAAAGTTAATTTCAGTGGATTATAATTTTCAGACACTACTCCCTTTCCTCTTTGAAAAATCAGGTCATCATTTGCCCTTCTTCAGTCTTACAGTATCTTTCTTTTTCTGCAAAGCAAAGACCCCTAACAGTGGTTCAGCAGTCACATATGGCATTTCTTTTAGGATCCTGGGGTGTAGTTCATTTGGATCCAGTAACAAGAACTCATCAATGTGCTCTCTTATCATTTGTCTCTTTGTGTTTTTGGTTTCAATTCCTTATAAGATCTATTAAGATAGATGTATTACTTCTGACTAGAGGGGTGAGGGATGAAGAAAGGGGAAGGGGAGAAGAAATAAGGGAAGATATTATATAAGGAAAAAAAATTGAATGGGTATGAAATGAAAATGGGTATAGAAAAGGCATACTGATAAATCAACATCATAGAGTTAGAAAGGGTCATGAAATTTTTTTGAGAAGGCAGTGAGTTATAACGGCAAAAGCAATGAATTTGGTACAAGATTCAGATCTTGCCTTTGCTATCTTTGTTTATCTAAGTAAGCCACATCCCTCTATGCCTCAGTTTCCCCTTATCAAATGAGTTGAACTATATAACTTCTAAGGCTAATTCTAACTCTGATCCTCAGATCAGAATTTAACCCTTTTCATTCAATGATAGAGATACTGGAGAAAGGAAAGAAACTTGCCCAAGGTAATAGAACTAGTTAATCCTATCATATCTACTGACTCTCTGTCCAGTATTCTTGCCACTATGTCCCTTTGGTCTTCAAACTTTTTGATTGAGTACTTTAATAGTCTTAAAAAATTGAGCCTACAATTCCAATATATGTATATTGACTAGTAATTATTGACAATCCAAGAGATTTATGCTTGGGTTGTCCAAATTTGATTTGTGTTAGGCATTGATAGATATAGTCTGAGGTCTAGACTACCCCTGAGTAGAGGAGAACCAATATGAGAGCTGGGTTGGGGAGGGGATGAGGAAGAAGGAAAGGAACCCCTTGGAGTATACCAGGCTTAGAATTATAATTATCTGTTCCTCTCTTCTTGCCCCCCCCACCTCCTTATTATTAGTTATTGTAGTACAAAGCAAAAATAATTTTTCTAGTTTGCTCTTAAGTGGAGAGAGTAGGACTAAACTTATACTTACCAGTTTGACTTCTTCACACCAAATGCTAGCAAAACAAAAAGCTATCATGAAGAGAGAATAGCAAATAAACCCATTTATCCAAACATGTGGAAACAGGAGCCATTGTATAGATTAGAAAATATCAAATAATACAGTGTGAATGAGCTCTTCTATTAGAATCAATATGTCTCAGCTCAAAACAAGAAAAAGAGACCCCTAAAAATCCCCCCAAAATCTCTAGAGAGATAAGGTGAAAACAGGGATATGTTAAGCAGTCAGCTTCTCCTATTTGTCTGAAGCTTCCAAAGTCTTTCCTTTCTTTTTCCATATGTCTGGAATTGGTTTCAAAGTGAGTCTGAAACTATGTGTTCTCTCAAGAGAGAATGTCTTCTCCCTTCCCAAAAGCTTTCATATCAACTCAGTTCCTCTCAAAGGCATGTACAGTTATGTTAGCATTCAGTCTGCCAAATAGGATTCTCCTTCCACATATGAAACACCTTGGGCTTGGAAGTCAGTGTTGTACAACATTATAAAATTTATACAAAATATAAATTTAAAAGGATATGATAAAGATGTAACAATATTTGATCCTGAAATAAATTGTTAATCACTGGAATTTATTGAAATGGGGTTAGAGGGTGAAATGGTCAGATCTGCTCTATGAGAAAATTACTTTGGCAGCTATACAATAAACTCTTCCCATTCATAGAGGGCTCAGAATTTCCCAGATAACTCCATTTCCCATCAGTTACTTTACTTAGTTTCAATTACACTATCATGCTTCCTCCCCAGGTACTCTCTGGCATCTTCCCTTCTCTCCTTTTTTTTTTTTAAATTCTCATTTGTGTATCATATCCCTCCATTAGATTATAAGCTCTTTGAGGGCAAGAATTGTCTTTTTCTTATTTGCATCTTCATCATTTAACACAGAGCATAGTCATTTCAGAAATGTGTATTTACTATTTATTTATTGTGGGAAGAATGGATGGTAGGGAGACTCATAATGAGACAAATTCGGAGGCTATTGTAATAGTGCAATTGAGAGATAAAAGAGACCTAAACTAGGGTAGCAGCTGAATGAGTAGAAAGAAGGGAGGGAAAAATACAAGAAAAATGTCATGGAGGTAGAAAAAAGGTGTACAACTGATTGAATATTTGAGTTGCAGGAGAGTGATGAGACAAAGATGGCACCAGGATTTTGAACCTGAATGCTCTGGACAGAAGTAAGAAAGTGTGTAAGAGGGGTATATTTGAGGGGAAAAGAAAAGATAAAATATGCAAGTGGTTCCCATTCATTGGTTTACAAACAGAAGTTTGTGACAATGGTCAAATAAATTTACCCCCAAAATTCTAGAATGTTGCCTTAAGCAGAAAATAATTTCCCAAGGATGTCACAAATAAATTTTTCCTTTGTAACAACAGGAAAGTGAATGTTTAAAGCATTATAGAGTTGTTTCTGCAGCAATTTGAAACCATCATGATCCTGCACACCATGATCGTGGTGTTTGTACGATGATTATATGAAACTGTGACCACTTCAGACTAAGTGCAATGTGTTCTTGCATATTCTCAACCTGTCATCAAATTGTTTCCAAGCCACCACAAGGATTTGACATTTGAGCCCAATCTCATTCCCAACGGATGGCTGGCTGCATGTAGATGCTTCATTCGTGCTCTGTACACTGCACCAGCTTCTTCATTCCCCTGGCCAATCTGTAATTGTACCTCATCAGCTGTGTAATCATGTGATCAAGACATTACAAACATTTTCATTCTTGCAATGCATGTCAGACTGTGATCAAAACCACAAAAATCCATGATTGCTAGGCATGCCCATTACAAGCCATCTTGAAACCATCACAAATGTTCTGTAGACTTGAATCTTATATTGCCTTTCATTGCAATATAAAAGCCACTTTCTGACTTCAATATACCATCCCCTCATGTTACTACAAATGAACTGGCTGACAACACTGGTCAATCATTCACAGAATTTCTGAGGCTAGCCAATAACAGAAGAGAAGGAAGTCATGTCTAAAAGGAATGTTTCCCTGACAAAATTTAGTTTATATACATTGTTTAAAATGAAGTAATGTATTCAACAGAATTATGTTTATTTATCATTTAATACAGTACTTGTCATCTAGTAGAAAAGTAAATATTTTATGTCATAACTACTCATTATTTGATTAGATAACTTTAAAGGTTTGTTTGTTAGTTGTTTTTAATGAATTTCCATCTCTTAGGAAGAGAGTTTGTAAAATTCTCTTAGCATTTTCCACCACATGTTTGTGTGAGCGAGCATTTTTGCTTTTTTTCTTATTTTACGTCAAAATACAGACAAAACTCAATACGCAAATAGATTTAAGATAGAATTTTGTGTTCAGTCAAATATTACAAACTTTTGTTCAAATAAAAACAATTCAGTATTAAAATTGTTTGTAGGTGATTATTATACCATCTTGAAAGTTTAACTTATTTCACTGGAAATTATATTTATATATGACCTCAGATACCTCCTAACTGTGTAACTTTGGGCAAGTTATTTAACCAGCATTGCCTAGCCCTTACTCTTCTGCCTTGGAACAGATAGTATTAATTCTAAGACCAAAGGTAAGATTTTTTAAAAATGTTGTTTACATTCAACCAAATTTATAAAATAAAGAAATTTAATATGAGGTCTTGCAGACAATAGTAAGAAAATGAGGTCTTGCTAGATTATTTCTTTTAATTCTTACAGGACATCCCACAAAAATATTCATAACTATTTTAGCATTAGAGTTCCAATTCATCCAATAACCTAAATTCACAAAGGAGGATCATTCCACACTCCTCATTCTCTTTCCTCCCTTCCCACTCCATATCTAATATGTTATTCTCCACTGATGATACCATTAATACAGTACAGGCCTTGATCACCTCATATCTAGGTTACTGCTATAGCTTTCTGATTAGTCAGCTTGCTGTTAAGTATCTCCCCACTACAGTTCACACTCCACTCAACTATTAAACTGATCTTCCGAAAGCCCAGCTCTGACCATGTTACCCTCCTATTCAATGAACCGCAGTGGTTCCCTTTGCATTTATGATCAAATATACATTCCTCCTTGGGCTTTTAACGTTCTACATTACCTGGCTCCATCCCATATTTCCAGTCATCTTACAGTTTGCTCCCTCTTTGGGATCCAGTGATACTGGTCTCCTTGCTATTACTCACACAAGGTATTTCATCTTTAGATTCCAACCCTTTTCACTGGTTGTTTATAAAGTTTAGAACACTCTTCCTCCTTATTTCTACTTTTTGTCTTCCTTTAAGTCTCAGCTAAAATTCCACCTTTCCTGATTCCCTTTAATGCTTGTGCTTTCTCTTGTTTTGCATCTATTCTCAATACATAGTTGTTGTCAAGTTGTCTCCATTATTCTGTGAACTCCTTAAGAGTAAGGACAGTTTTTGCCTTTCTTTGTAGTTTCAAGGTTTAGCACTGACATAAGAGTGTTGAATAAATGCTTGTTTTTAAGTTGTGACTTACCTTCCCTTCTTCTGATTGGTTGATCACACACCCTTTGAATTCAGACCATAGCCTCCTTGGGAGTAAAATTCTTCTATTCCTCATTTTGGAGATCATTGATCTAGGCCTGTGATGGTGAACCTATGGCACATGTGCCAAAGACAGCACACAGAGATCTCTTTGTGGACACACATGGCAGTTAGTTACTAGAAAGGTGGAGGGTCTCTGATGGAACTGCTCCCCTCCCCCCTCTCCACCATGCCTCTCCATCCCTCTGTGCTTATTCCCTCCCCTGAGCAGAGTGCTCAGACCACTCCCCTCCCTTTCTCCCACTCTTGTCTGGGACAAGGGACTTCAGGGGGTGGTGGGAAGAGAGAGGGGGTCTCCTCTCCAGTCACTGGGCCCAGCCCCACCCCCTAAAAGATTTCCACTTCCTTACCAGCAAGCCATCTGTCTGGGGGAGTGCCCCTGCCCCCTCCAAAGGCTAACTGTGCTTTCTCTGCCCCCTGCTTCCATCCCAACATGGAACACAGCCCAATAGGCAGCCCCACTCCCAGCACTGTGGTGGTGTCTGGGGTGCACCATTGTTATGCAAATATAAGCATCCTAAAAGGCTCCTCCAGGTTGTATCTCTGCAACAGAGAAGAGCAGGGACCATGTGGGGCTGCATTTGGATCAGACTCCACAAGAACATGCACCCTGAGTTATAATAAGAAGCTGCCTCCCCCCAAGACTTCCCCCACCTTTCTGACCCTACTAGTCTTCTCCAGCCAAGTGAGCCCCAGCAGTAGTCCCCTTGCTCAGCCCCTGAGCATCTGGATACAATGGTGGGTCCCATAATGGCAGGACACAGCTTCCCCCTGGGTGTGAGCCAGCTTGGAGCCTGGCCCCCACCCCCAAATGTGGGAGGCAACTTGGTCTGGGGGGGGGACAGGGCACAGCATGCATTCTGGGAGGTGGGACATGGCACATCATCTCTAAAAGGTTTACCATCATTGATCTAAGGTTCAGCTTAAGTGAATTGAGATCCCTAGGGAAGCTAGAAAGATCTTAGAGGTCTTAAAGGTCTTAGAGATCTGAGCAGTGGAACAAACCCATTGTCCATTGGTGTTAGATATTTGTCTGACTGCTGATCTGACTCATCCATGTATCTATCTCTATCTCTATGCATCTTTGCTATCATGTATCTATCTCTGTTTATCTCTCCATCTCTAGCTATCTTTATATCTATCTCTAACATCATATATAGCTCTATCATCTATTTCTTTTTACATATCTACCTATCTATACCTCTCTACTGTCATCTATTTATCTAATCTTTCTCTCTCTCTCCCTCTTTCTCTCACTCATTGTCTCTCTCTCTGTATCTCTGTCTCTCTCTGTGTGTGTCTCTGTCTCTCTCCTATCTACACATCTACTTTTCTGTCTATGACGTTGGAGTGTGTCAGAGATAAGGAAAAGCAATATCAAAAACATCTGAGACTCATTGGCAAGTCGGGACCCAGATTGTGTGGGTGGAATCAGGTACCAAATGGTGTTTTTGCTATTGACAAGTTCTTCATTTTCCCATTTTTAAAAAAGATACTTTTTGGTTTGGGCTTTTTTATTTTTTGCATTAAAAATACACCTGGTTCTTTTACTATCTACCCATCTTCCCATCTCTACTCCCTTAGAACTGTTCCTTTTGAAAGTAACTAAGCCAAACTAAAGGGCAAAGCAAGGACTTCTAACTCCATACAAAATGTCCCGCACTTGCCTCCCCTCCCCTTTCTACCAGGAGGTGGCTCCTCATGATTTCTGAAGACATTTTGAAAAATTGCACCAGGGCAAAGTGATTTTTGACCAGCATCCCAGACACTGGCACAAAGGTGTTGGGATATGGAACCTGCAAACAACAGTCTTACCACTCCCTAAGTCCCAAAGCAGCTTATAACTTAATCACTTTTGATAGTGAATGGCCTAATTCCTTTACAAAAGCAATATTAAAAGACTAATTAAATCAAAAGCTTTGGAAAGTCAAACAAACTCTTCTCCTCTTGTGTGATTCCATCCATTGACATTGAGATTTATTAAGCAGCTTAGCTTTTCTGAGAAAGGATTACCACATGATGGAATATGCCAAATCTTTGAATTTTTAAAAAAAGTTTGACAAAAATATCAACTTCCAATCTTTGGGCCCCTACAACTACTAGCTGTGTGACTCTGGGCAAGTCATTTAACCTCTGTCTACCTCTTTCCCCATCTATAAGATGGATAATAGCATCTACCTCCCACAGTTGCTCCCCAGAGGAGCAAGTTAAATGAGATTTATAAAGCACTTATCACAGAGCCTGGCACATAATAGGTATTTAATAAATGCTTGCTCCCTTGCCCTTGTTTCCTCCCTTCCCATGATCACTGGTACTTAAAATTTTGCTTTCCCAATGTCTTGAAACTTCTTTGATCAGGCTTCAAAAATTTTGCTGTCAAAATACAAATGCCCCATTGATAGGCACTGACCCTGCCCATTCCAGCAGCTAGGGAATCCAGAATTTTCACAAAGGAGTCAGACAGGCCAGTAATAGAGAAAGTGAGGGACCTATAAAAAGGGTGATTTACACAAGGGCATTCCCAGTACCTAAATTGAACCACCCTGAGCTGGAAGCATCAGAGAGAGACAACATAGGAAGGATTCAACAAACCTCAGACATTTTCATGATTTCCAGGTCTTGGCAGGAGGAAAGAGTGGGATAAACAATGGTTCTACTAAGAGGCTGCCCTTGAGTGGACAGCTCCAGCTTCATTAGCTCTCAATCAATCCTTCTAGTTAATGTAAGGGATGGCTGAGACAGTGCCTCCTCCTCCCCAGGGCTGCTCATTCATGAAGAGAAAGTCCATGGGTTTAATAGAGAGTGACATGCTTAATTGGCTTCGCATCTCTTCTGTCACAAGTAGAGTGATTCTGGGTATTGGCCGACAGAAATGTTGGCTATTTAAGGAAGAGACAGAAATTTCCAACATCAGAGTTATAGAGCAGCTGGTTCACCTCTCCAAGCTCTATGGCCAAACAACCAGCTGTGCCTTACCAATTCACTGCTCTGTCTTCCACAGCTTCCTTGGGCATGGTCCTAGAGCTATTGATGTTTGCCCTGCTTTCCTGCAGAGCATGGCCCAACATCCTTAGCCTTCATATGTGAGAAATAGTCATGTGATGAGAAAAAGTCATCCTTCTTTGGGTGTCCTTTATAAACACCTTGCTGTGTAAAGTTCACTGAGATTTTTACTTTTCAGAAACTTTCATAAATTTGGTGCTTTTTAAAATTGTGTCTTCATGATGAGTCAAAGTCTTTTGACTTCTATAATAGGTGGAAGTGGTGATGAAAATCTTACAAAGTCAGATAAATATAGATCAGTGTGCATACCATATGAAGAAAGCATGCTGCTCTACTTGGGTTTTAATATATACCTCTTAGCTATACTATCTTGGTTACAGTATAAGTTCCTGAGGATAGGACCCATATCTACATAGTAAGGACTCAATTAATTCTGCCACAAATGTTCTCTGATTGCACATTTTATCTGCATGTGTTCCTTGACCCAAAGATGGTATGATAACCCATGGAAAGATGTATGTAAATTTAAGGGGCAGGTAGAAAAGGAACCAGTAAAATAGAGAGAAGATTAGTTAGTAGCCTAGATGGAGAAACATGGAAGAAACTAGTTGGGGTGGAAGGATAGAGGACCATATCTAAGAGGTAGGGGTTGACAAAAATGTCAGAGTCAAAGAAGAATGAAGACAGAAACATTTATCAATAAGAACCCTTCATAATCGACCTTGAAGGGATCTGTTTCAATGGAGTGGTAAGGATAGAAACCAGATTGCTAGGAGGCCAGGAGTAGTTGGGAGAAAATGGAAGCAGGGGGTGCAGATTCTTCTTTCTAGAGGATTGAAGTGAAAGGTAGCAGAGAGATCAGAAATTAGCTTGAAGGAATGACAGGGTTATCTTCTGAAAATATCCAGTACTCTTTTTAGACCACACAGATCCTTCCAGGAACAATCAGGGAACAGGTGTCAAGAGAGAACTCATGCTTATCTGTCTGTGTAGCAAACATGATCGGAAAAACCAAAGTCAGAAAGAGAGATGGTCACAGGATCAATAACTCTAAAGCTGGGAGGGACCCTGAAGATCACCTAGTCCAATCCCCTTGATTTACTGTTGTGGAAACTGAGGTTCAAAAAAGTTAAGCGATTCCTCCAGGTCACACACTAAATAATAGAAGAAAGATTGGAAGTAAGATTCCATAATTACAATTCTAGTTTCAGTGATCTTTCCATCATGCTACCATGCTAAATAGCGTTTCATAGTGAAAGAAAACAAAAGAAGGAGGGAAGGAGGGGGGGGGGGGAAGAGAGAGAGAGAGAGAGAGAGAGAGAGAGAGAGAGAGAGAGAGAGAGAGAGAGAGAGAGAGAGAGAGAGAGAGAGAGAGACTCATAGACAGACAGACAGTCAGAGAAGGAGGGAGATGAAATCAAATACGTCTGCCTCCTCTGAGCAGCTTGGCACCAAAGCCAGAATATGCTGCTAGGCTCCCTCCTCCTCCTGCCTCCCAGCCGGCCCTACACTAATAGAAATCAGACGGGTAACTCAATCCTCACTTGCATCAATGCTCTCCCAGCTCCTGGAGGATGCCTGGCTTTGGGCTACTGTGTAGAATGGGAGTAAGGGGTGGGGGGATGTCTTTGATAAAAATTGACCCCCTAAGACCTGCATCTCACTCGGAAGAGACCGCCTCTCTATTACTCTTCCCCAAGGCATCTTTGTTGTTGTTGAGGCTTTAAAAAAAAAAAGTGGCTGCTTGCTTCCACGCCCCCAGGGCCATCTGGACAGGATGCCTAGAGAGAAAGTGTTCGTGCCTCAGGAGCTTCAGGAATGGAAGAGCTAATCATCCCCATGTGTAAAGAAATCCCCCAGCCCCCAACCAACCATCATCTCTGAGCTGGGCCACCTTCAGTTTTTTGTTGCCTCTAAATCCAGCTCCATTACTAACTAAGAAGACATTCTTGCCTTCTCTTTCTTGAGAAGTCTAAAGTCTAATGACATTTAATTATGGCCCAGGGAGGAAGATTTCTAAGGGCTTAGAAATAAGGACTTGGAAGACTCTCTCTCTCTCTCTCTCTCTCTCTCTCTCTCTCTCTCTCTCTCTCTCTCTCTCTCTCTGTCTCTCTCTCTCTCTCTGTCTCTCTGTCTCTCTCTGTCTCTCTGTCTCTGTCTCTGTCTCTCTGTCTCTCTCTCTTTCTCTCTCTCTCTCTTTCTCTCTCTCTCTGTCTCTCTCTGTCTCTCTGTCTCTGTCTCTCTCTCTGTGTCTCTGTCTCTCTCTCTGTCTCTCTCTCTCTCTGTCTCTCTCTCTCTCTCCAGGATAGTTGTTCTCCAGGACTGGAATATAATCCTAGAGCCTTTGCCTATGTCCCATCCTTCCCCAATATGGAAGAAAACTCCCAAATCCAAGTTAGACCATGAACTAGTAATACTATGCTGTAGAGCAGCAGCAGCAGAGAGGCAGCTCAGAAAAGTGGGGAAACCAATCCCTGCCCTCAGCGACCTCTCAATCTCATAGGGGCAACCTGGTCCCTGTCCTTTAAGATACATGAATTAGGGGGCAGCTGGGTGGCTCAGTGGATTGAGAGTCAGGCCCAGAGATGGGAGGTTCTGGGTTCAAAATCAACCTCAGACACTTCCTAGCTGTGTGACCCTGGGCAAGTCACTTGACCCCCATTGCCTAGCCCGTACCACTCTTCTGCCTTGGAACCAATACACAGTATTGATTCCAAGACAGAAGGTAAGGGTTAAAAAAAAAGATACATGAAATAAACAAGGCACATATAACAAAAACCTATTAACAAGGAAATAAGTAGCAGTTGGACAGAGCTATAACTAGGAGTTATGATTCATTGTTGTAGTGCTCTCTCTGAAAGGAGAGAATGTGTGTAGGGATGTGTGAAATTTCTTTATTCCTTTCTGGCTTTTTCACTAGATTATGCTGTGAAACATAGACTACTGATATTATCCTCTCCACACTTTACATTCCACCCCCACCTCCACTACCACCACTTCCTTCCCCTTCCCTTATAGTAACACTATTGCAAAACCATATTCCTTGCTTTTTCCAAATCCAGCTTAGGGCTCCCCTCCTCCAGAAAGCCTTCGATAGGTAACAACCCAATTCCAGTTCCACTTTAATTCTGTTGACACTTAGCATGTGTATAAACATTTTAAACAATTATTCATTTGAACTTGATTATATACTTTATGTACTCTGTCTCCCCTAGATTGTGAATTTCTCAATGGTTAAAAACCTGATCTTCCCCTCCCTCCACTGAACCTGAAACTCTCAAGGACAGGAGCCCTGCTTTTTCCTTTTTTCACATCCCCCTGGAGCCCATTATAGGATTGGGTAGCCATCTAAGCAATCAATCAGTCAATCAAACAGTCCTCTTGGAGAATCATCATCCTCAGCAATCACCTATCCTGAGATCATCTGCTCTGGCTTCTTCAGGATGCTGCTGTTGCCATGGAAAGAGAGAGAGCAAATGAAACCCAGGGGAAGTAGCAGGGAACCTCTCCAGCCTCAGTTCTGTCATATGCAAAATGAGGAGTTTGCATTCAATGATCTCTAAGGTTCTTTGCAGCTTTAAATCCTCATCCTATAACCCTAGGGAAACGAGCAAATCAGTCAACAAGTATTGATTTAGATAGAACTGTATGAAATTGGGTTTCCGGGAGGGAGTGTTAAAGACACAGTCTCTAGGAGGTAAAATGGAAAATTTATATGACATGAGGATTTGGAATCAGAGATCTTGAGTTCAGATCATGGTTTTCCCACTTACTACCTACATGATCTTGATCCTTAACCTCTCTGAGTTTCAGTTTCCTTATCTGTAAAATGAAGGTGACATTTGGACTAGATAACTTTTAAGGTCCTTTCCAGATAAACACACACACACACACACACACACACACACACACACACACAGAGAGAAATGTGTGATGATAATGTACATTCATTCATCAGGTAAGGGTGGAACATTTAGATCCCTTTCTACCATTAAGATTCTATGAAGAAAGGAAGAAACATGAACAGTCATCTCACTGTGTTTTTGCAGAAGTTGGGTACAATGGCTGTGAAATGGTGCATTTAACCTTAAGACTTGGTCTGCTTTTTTTGTGTACATTTTTGTTGTTAGTGTTTTGTTCTTTTTCCCCCAGCACTTAGCACTGTGCTTAGTAGATTTTTGTTGACTTGATATTATTTTTATCTTTCTCTTTAAAAAATTCTATGAGGGATGGTCTCTAGAAGGGGATAAATAGAGGGATACAATGAGATGTAAATCATGTAAAATCAAAAGACAACAATAGAATCTATTTTTAAAAAATAAAAGGCTTAATGATAACATAGAATGGTGCAGTGGCCAGAGGCTCCATGAATTTGAAGTTTAAGAAGACATGAGTTTGCCAAAAACAATTCTGAGGTGTCGGCTCACATGGTATCAGATTGGTTAAAATGACAAAAGGGCAAAATAACAATTTCTAGAAGGGATGTGAAAAAATGGGGGCACTAATACACTGTTGGTAGAACTGTGTATTGATCCAATCATCTTGGAAAGTAATTTGTAATTACACATAGAGAATTATAAAACTGTGCATACCCTTAGACTCAGCAATATCATTGCTGAGTCTGTTTCCCAAGAAAAACAGAGAAAAAGGGGGAAAAGCCCTTTTTCCAAAATATTTATAGCAACTCTCTTTGTGATGGCAAAGAACTGGCAAGGAACTGTCCATCAATTGGGGAATGACTAAACAAATTGTGGTATATGATGGTGAATCAATACTACTGTACCGGATGAAACAATGAGCAGGGTTTGTTTGTTTTTTTAATCTTAGAAAGAACATGAATAACGAAGAGTGAAATGAGTAGAACCAAGAGAACATTATATGCAGCTACAGATTTAATATTGGAAGAATAACTTATGAATGTTCACCTCCAGAGAATGAACTGAAAAATGGAAATACAAAAGTTATAACATAACATAACATAACCTCTCTCTCTCTCTCTCTCTCTCTCTCTCTCTATCTATCTATCTATATCTATCTATGTACATCCATCCATATATCTGTTGCTGGAGTATGCCTTCCATGGTGCAGGGAGAGGCTGAGATGCCTGGATATAAATTCTATTAATAATAAAATGTAAAAATTTTAAAGGAAGAAGACATGAGTTTAGATTTTGATTCTGACACTTAATTAACTCCACAAGCTTGACCCTTGAAGTCTCTCCATCCCATCTGTAAAATGGGAATGACAATGTGACCACCTTTCTCACAAACTTGTTGTAAGGCTCAAATGAAATGTTGAATGTAAACTCCTTTACAAACATTAAAATGCTATATAAATGTCAGTTATCATTATAGCTCATAATACCAGCTAACATTTATAGAGCACTTATTATACACCAGCAATTAGTGACAGGGGCTTTACAATTATTATCTCATTTGATCCTCACTTGGGAGGTAGGTATTATCATGATCCTCATTTTATAAATGAGGAAACTGAGGCAGTCAGAGGTAAATGTCTGAGGCTGGTTTTGAACTCAGATCTTCCTGACTCTAAACCCAGAGCTCAATCCATGGCACTGCCTGGATGTCCATTTACAGCTTTTTAATTCAATTTTAACAGTTTTTCTTATTCTAATCCCTTACTGAGACATTTTGTGATTTACACCCATCCCTGGGGATATATAGCCAGTGATTCAAGGTGCTCCAAATGAATAAGCATTCTTAGGCTTTTCCTGCCAACCTCTCCTTTAGCTGATGCCTCCCTGGCCTTTGTCCTGTTGCTCTTACCCATACTCTCCATTCTAATCACTTCAATATGACAGATAGTTATGATATTAGAGGCAGTTTGGTGACACCAAGAAGAATGCTGGACCTGGAGTCAGGAAGTCCTGAGTTCAAATCCAATCTCAGTCACTTACTAGCTATGTGGTCCTGGAGAAGCCACTTAACATCTGTCTACCTTAGTTCCCTCAACTGCAAAATGGGGATAATGATTGCCCCTATCTCACAGGGTTGCTGGGAGGTTCAAGGGAGAAGATATTTGCAAAGTGCTTTGCAAACCTTAAAATATTATATAAATGCTATCATTATTATTGTTGTATGGAGAATTCAGTCCCCCTGAAGGAGAAAGTTGAGCAGTACTGTTATCTGTATGAGGACATCCATCATTCATGAAATGAGAGTCAGAGCCATACAAACCTTTTCCACATTCCATCTCCCTTTTTCCTTCTCCAAGGCCATGAGGGACACCAATGCCCTCAGACCTCAGTGGGACCCTCAGGGCTGTGGAGGGATCTGGCTAGCCCCAAGGTTTCAGTCCTGACCGTAAAATAGTTACAGGAACTCCACCCTATGCTTTGCTAGGAAAAGCTAGCAGGACTGGCCTGACTGCTCATGTGTCTATTAGCATGTAACAGAATCTCGTTAAACCAGACCCCACAGATTCAGAGCTGGCAATGAACTCTGGCAAGAGATGAGCTAAAATCTGCCTTTGCCCTTTTAATGAAAAAAAGGAGGTTTGCTGAGCAAGTCAATAACTAAGACTGGGGAATTGTAGGATCTAGAAAAGAGACTATAGAGATCCTTTGGACTATCCTCTTATTTCAGATGAGAAAATAGGAGCCCAGAAAAGCAAACTTAACTGATTTGTTCAACTTAAGTCACAGGGCTTAGATTTGTGGCCAGGTCCCTTAGCTCCAAAACCAAAGGTCTCATCACTACACCTACTACACCAAACTGCCTCTCTCTTAATCTTTTAAGAAAAAACAATCCTGTTTCCAAGACTAGCTTCCTCCCCCCCCCCACCCCCCTTTTCTGCATCAGCCTTCTGATGTTGTTTCTTGTTCAGTCATGTCCAACTCTTCATGACCCCATTTGGAATTTTCTTGGCAAAGATATTGAAGTGGTTTGCCATTTCCTCATTCAGCTCATTTTACAGATGAGGAAACCAAGGCAGACAGAGGTTAAGTGACTTGCCCAGGATTACTCTGCTACTGAGATTGGGCTTGAATTCAGGAAAATGAGTCTTCTGGACTCCAGGCCTTTGTACTCCTACCAACGTGCCACCTAGCTGTCCATCACCCTCTTCCTCTGACAGTGAACAGGAAATTACAAATGATCCTTATCTATTCATTAAAGGAGCCCCAGTAGGATTGCTACTTGCAAACACCTCTCAGACCACTTCCAATTCCCGGCTGCCCCTGAACATATAACAACTACCCTTTAAAAAACATGTTCTCTAAGTTAGACCTTAGTCATCTTGGCCTTCCCTGCCCCCATCATCAACTGGTTTGAATTATGGACCGTTGCCTGGATCTTTTTTTAAGGGGGGAAAAAAGGCAACAAGAACTCGGGGCCATGGGGGAGGCCTCCAAGAATCACACCGAGGAGACTCGGATAAAGGCAGTGTTCACCCCGGATTCCTCTTCTTCGCATGGGGAAGGGTGCCCGCCGACCCCCACCGCCAAGAGGGAACTGGGGAAGAAAGAAGCAAATCCAGCAGCTGCTGCAAACATCTCAGCACCGCCAAAGGGATGATGGGGATCCTGGGAGGGAAGGGGGAGGAGGGAGGAGAGAGGACGCGGAGGGAACCTTTCCAAGCACAACATAAAAGGTCTCGCCTGACGACTCTGGATTTCCTCTTTGGTACTTTCAAAGAACGTGTCTCTGGTTCTGTTTGGCTCGGCGACCAGCGGCGGTGGGGTGTGGCTGTGGGCTCCTTTTCCCTCTTCACAGTAACTCTATTGTTTCAGACTGCAGCCAATTTATGGAAAGAGGTGGAATGTTTATGTAACTGACTCTGCTTTAGACAAGACGTTTCAAAGGGAGGGGAAAAAAGACTGATGGAAGGAGGCCAGTCCAAACAGGATTTTTCTTCCTTTCTGGACACAGATGTTGGAAAAAGGAGAAGAGACGGAGACAGACGCGCATAGACATGGAGAGAGATAGAAGGAGCAGAGGTGGGCTGAGCCAGGAATGCCCCCCATACAATATCCAGCCGGTGGCAGCATTTGGGAAACTGCTGTTTTAATTAAATAGGTCAGCCCTCTCCGATGGCCAGGCCCTGGTGGAGGATTCTGGCTCCTGTTAGTGGGTGGGGTGGAGGGGGAGGGGGTGGAGAAGAAGGAGGAGGAGGAGGAGGAATGGATCCCCTGGAGAGGGATGGGAGGAACTGCTCGCCCCAGAGCCAGGCCTGAGGCATCCAGAGCTGCCAAGAAGGCCAGACTGCAGATGGGGAGTGTTTTGCTAAGCACAATGCCCCACTGCCTACAGGACCAGACAGCTGCTTGAAAAAAACAGCCACCTCCAGGGGGGTTGGCAGGGCTTTCTCTCCTTTCCTCAACCCAGCCACAGGGAATATCAAGTTAGGGGGTGATTAGTCACGCCCCTGTACTCAGTGCCCCTAGGAAACAGAGCCCTGACCTGGACACTGGACGTTTATGTAAGGGGAAGGGCACTAGGAGGTTTAGAGGGGAAAGGGAGTTTCTTATTTTCTTATTCTTCTTCTATTATTACAGGAGAACCACTGTCTCTGCCCTCAGAAAGCTCCCAGTCTGGCGAGGAAGGAGAGTATATTTCTAGCCCCACAAGCTCCAAGGCTATATATTGTATCACAGGGTGATAAAATTTGGGGCAAAAAGATCTTGGAGATCATCCACAAGGGTTTCTGAGTCTTCCTTGTGTCATGGTCCCCATTGGAAGTCCAGGGAAGTCTTGGGATCCCTTTTTGGAATCGTGTTTTTAAATAAATGAAATACAGTGGATGGCAAAGGAAACCTATTTTGTTGAGATAGTTACCAAAAAAAAATATTAAAAAAATATTTTTAAAAGCCAAGTTCACAGACTTGAGGTTAATAATCTCTGATAGATGAGGAAATTGAAGTCCAGAGACTGACTTTTCTTAAGGTCACATAGATAGATAATCATTGGTATGGCTGGAATCTGAATGTAGGTTTTTTTACTCCAAATACTTTTTGTACTTGTAGTCTGCCATGTTGGAATGCTCTCCATCCTCACCTCCAACTTCTAGCTAGGGCTCCCTAGCTTTCTCTAAGACTCAGTTCAGGGGAAGCTAGGTGGTTTAGTGGATAGAGAACCAGGTCTGGAGACAGGAGGTCATGGATTCAAAATGTGGCCTCAGCCACTTCCTAGCTATGAGACCCTGGACAAGTCACAAACCCAATTGCCTAGTACTTACCACTCTTCTGCCTTGGAACCAATACTTAGTATTGATTCCAAGACCAAAGGTAAGGGTTTTTATAAAAAAGATTCCGTTCAAAGTCTACATTTCACAGGTGACCAGTTCCTGTCCAGGTATGATACTCCTAGCTGATTGTGCTTTTCTTCTTTCAGACTACCTTTACCTATCCTTTATATATTTTGTATGTACCTACTTATTTGGATGTAGTCTCCCCCATTAGGATATATGCTTCTTGAGAGGAAGGACTATTTTTGCCTGTCTTTGAACATCCAGAAATTTAACACAGTGCCTGCACAGATTAAACACTTAATAAATGACTGACTGACTATATCACATGGAGACATTGTTCCTGCCTTCAGAAAGGTTCCAGTGTGATGGAGAAGGGGAGGAAAGAAGAAAAAGGAAGAGGACTGCTCACAAATGTGGGACTAAGTTCTGGAAACAGAGTCAGAGGATTCGGGTTTTAAGTCCTGGTTCTGCCACTTAATACCTGGGTGCCCTTGGGCAAGTCCTTTTATTTCTCTGGATTTGTTTCCTCATCTGTAAAATGAAAGCATTGAAATAATTGTCAGGATTAGGAAAACCATTTTACTTGATGAGCATAGCCACCAGAAAACTCCTACAATTCATAAGGTGCTGTGGGGAGAGTAATTTTCAGTGCATGGCTTACCTGCCAAGATTCACTCTGACCAAGGTAGAGACTTTGAAACCACTTGAAGAGGTGTTGGCCTTGGCAGGAATGAATCCCACTCTGCCATCATCAGTTTAACCCAAAGATCTTGAAGGTTCCTTTTGGTTCTCAAATCTATAATTCTGTAAAATGGAACAGACCTATAGAATAATGTTATGAAAATGCTAGTGAATTAGCATAGTGTGAGCTGAGTGAATAGATCCCAAAGGGATGCAGAGTAAAGGATTGATCTGATTAGGGGCATGACTAATTAGGGAAAACTTCCTGGAAGAAATTTTGAGCAGTGGCCTGAAGAAAAGGCTGGGTATGGATTGGCAGAGGAAAGGGGGGGGGGGGGCAGGTCAGTGTGGAGACTCCTTTGTAGACTTAATAGACTCAAGATGATGAGAGCCATTTTCACCATACCCTAAGGCTACGGAAGCCTGTGCCACACTGTGGTGGCAGTGTCCCAGACTGAGCTGCATCCAAGGGCAGAACAGAATCACATGGCCCTCTTCTCTTTCCTCTCTACAATCTCTCATTCTGGCTCCCATGGGTTCAATTATCACAGCTATGCAGATGACTCCCAGATCTATCTTTGTAGTCTACATCTATATATAGATTTATTGTCTATTTCTAGAGATCTATCACCCTAGTCTTTCTCCTGAGTTGCATTCAACTGCCAATTGGACATTTTGAACAGATGTCCTCTAGGCTTCTCAAACTCTCTAACTCTCTCTCTCTCTCTCTCTCTCTCTCTCTCTCTCTCTCTCTCTCTCTCTCTCTCTCTCTATATATATATATATATATATATATATATATATATATATATATATATATATAACTCATTATCTCTTCCCCTGCCGTACCTACACTTCTCCAAGCCTTCTCTATTTCTATTGAGGATGCACCATTCTTGTAGGCACCCATGTTTGCAACCTTGGAACCAGCTTTGACTTCTTTTTCTACCACATTCCAAAGACCCAATGTGTTGCCATGCCTTTTTATTTCTGTTTCTATATCTCTCTGATCTGTTCTCATTCTCCCCACTGACATGGCCACCACATTTATTCAGGATATTTTCCCTTCTCAGCTGCACTCCTATAATGGCTTCCAGCCTGATGAACCCTTGGTTTAATGGTCTCCCTTTTTCAAGTATCTCTGAAATCCAATTTATTCTCCACACAGCTGCCAAAATAATTTTCCTAAAGCTGAAGTCTGATTATGTTTATTCCTCTACTCCATAAATGTCTGTGGCTCTCAGTTACTTCAAGGACCATATGACATCTCCTATTTGACTTTTTAAATACATTATTCACAACCTTGCCTCAACCTACCTCCTCAGGCTCATTATATATTACTCCCTTTAACAAACACAGAAATTTAGTCAAATTAGTCTTCTTACTGTTCTTCATATACAACACTCCATTCCCCATCTCTTTGCCTTTGCATTGGCTTTCCTACATCCCTGGAATATGCTTTCTGTAAAACCTCTATTCAATATGTGGGTCATATTGTGCCTCAAAAGTGAATAAATATTTATCCAGACAAGATGGCAGCATTTGTCATCTGGCCATATCCTCATCTCTGCCTCTTAGAATCCCAAGTTTCCATCCATCATTGCTAAGCTCAAATGATACTTTGTACTTGAAGAACTTCCAAGTCCCTGTATCTATTGGTGTCCTCCACAAAATGACTATTCCATGCTGGTCTTTGTATTTCTTTGTACCTTGGTGCATCGAAGGTGCTTAGTAAATGTCTTTTGACTGACTTTTGAAGTTGAGGGTGGATCTAGAGAGGTTCAATGTGGATGACTTCAGGCTCTGAAGAATGAAAGGTTCATTTGAAACAGAAACTTGGTGTGAGTATGGATGTGTTCTCGGAACATTAGTGGAATGTCAACTGAGCCCAAGGAGTGGTGCTTAAATTCTATTTCAGTAATTCCTGACGATTTTGAAAGTGAGCTCACAAGATTGTCTTTTTTGATCTAGAAGGTCTTAGAAACGGTCTAAAAGAACTGTTCATCAATGATATTGCCACAGTCTCCATCATCATAATAGTGGTCCAGAAGACTGAAAGCCCATGAGTGTGTGTAGATTTTGAAGGAGAATTGAAATGGACCACTATACCGTGATGCATGTTCCAGGTGGTTAAGAGACCTTGAACTGTTTGCCAGGCAAACAGCAGGCTTCAGTGCTGCACCGAAAGAGTGATTGCTACTAAATCCCCATGGCTGAGGAAGACAAAAAGTTTGTACAGCAGGATTTTACTGACTTGAGCAAATGGCCCAAGGGATCTTAGGAACACCTGCCACATTTCAAGGTCTAACAGAGAAGCCCTATGGAGGCATGAACTACCTGGAGGCATTGGTATACCTGAATGACTCCTTTGTATTTGAGGATAGAATAGAATGAGTTGGAGAAAGCATTTATTAAGCACTCACTCAGTGCCAAACACTGTGGTAAATGCCAGGAATGCAAATTGAAAAAGGAGGCAATCCTAGCTTTCAAAGAACTTACATTTTAATTAAGGGAGGCAACTTGGTTGGAAAGTCTGGATGCAAGGGAGATGGGGAAGTCCAAGGGTCTATAGAGAGCATTATTGCTAAGGGTAGACTTTGGTGGGATTTGAGTGGGCAGAGTTTGGTAGGAAGTTCATTGGGAACAGAGCTACATACTGGTCTGATGGGCTCCTAGCAATGTTCTTTGGATCCTTGGGGATTGGGTTAGGGATTTGGAGAATGAAGGGGTCCCTTTGCACATGAAACAACCAATGAACGTGTTAGATCAGCAAGAAGCTGGCTTGGAACTGTCCTGTTACAAGTGTCATTTCTGCAAAACCTCTATCAAGTATGTGGGTCATATTGTGTCTCAAAAGTGAGTAAATACTTATTCAGACAAGATGGAAGCATTTGTCATCTGGTCATATCCAAAGAATCTTCAAGAACTAATGTCTTTAGAACTTTAGTGACTATAATTTTTAAAAAGTGTGAATAATTATGCCTTTAACTACTGAATGGAAGGCAGCATGGTTCAGTGGGAAGAATTATGGATTTAAAATCATAGGGGGGGGCAGCTGGGTAGCTCAGTGGATTGAGAGCCAGGCCTAGAGACAGGAGGTCTTGGGTTCAAAATTGACCTCAGGCACTTCCCAGCTGTGTGACCCTGGGCAAGTCACTTGACCCCCATTGCCTAGCCCTTACCACTCTTCTGCCTTGGAGCCAATACACAGTATTGACTCCAAGATGGAAGGTAAGGTTTTAAAAAAAATCATAGGACCTGGGTTTTTATACAAGTTCTGCTACTTATGTCATGACCTCAGTCAAGTCACGGGCCTCTGAGCCTCAGTTTCTTCATCTGTAAAGTGCAAGGATTTGACTAGATGACTATTTTTAATTGAAAAATTATATTTAATTAATTAATTTAGAATTTAATTAATTAATTTAGAATTTAAAATATTTTTACATGGTTACATGATTCATATTCTTTCCCTCTCCTCCCCCCCATAGCCAACGAGCAATTCTGCTGGGTTTTACATGTGTCATTGATCAAGACCTATATTATTAATATTTGCAAGATTTCTTAGAGTCTACATCCCCAGTCTTATCCTCATCAACTCATGTGATCAAGCAGTTGTTTTTCTTCTGTTAGATGACTTTTAAGGTCCCTTTCAGCCTTAAATCTATCACATTACTTGAAGATCTATGATTATTAAGAACCAAAATCAGACAGGCAAAAATACAAGTCTGGCCTAAATTCTTCCAACATCATTGGAGATCATTGAAACAAGAAATATGAACAGGATTTTAATGATTTGGTTCAATGTCTCACACATACAAAAGTGTTAGCAAGCAATTCTCTTTTGTGCTTCACAGTAATGCTAGCTTTGGAGGCTTGGGAACAATCCTCTATCAAGAGAGTGATGGCTACCAGAAAACTATTCCATTTGCCAGCAGAGGACTTGATGACAATGAGACTCCTTACTCCATATAGAATTTGGAGTTCTTGGCTTTGAAATGGGTGTCATGCTGACTAATGTAACAAAAAAGGAAAATGACAAATGTTAGAGGGGATGTGGGAAAACTGGGACATCAATACACTGTTAGTGGAGCTGTGAACTGATAAAATCATTCTGGAGAGCTATTTGAATCTATGCCCAAAGGGCCATAAAGCTGTGCATCCCCTTTTTTGACCCAGTAATACCAGTACTAGGTCTGTATCCCAAGAGATCAAAGATAGAGGAAAAAAACCACTTGTACAAAAACATTTATAGCAGTTCTTTTTGAGGTGGGAAAGAATTGGAACCTGAAGGGATGTCCATCAATTGAGGAATGACTGAACAAGTGATGTATATGATTGTAATGAAATACTATTGTGCCACAAGAAATGATGAAAAATATAATCATAAAAAACTGGAAAAGACATATGAAATGATGCAAAGTGAAGTGAACAGAACCAGGAGAACATTACTGTATACAGTAACAGCAATTATGCACCATGATCAACTGTGATCTGAATGTGAATGAATGAACTATTATCAGCAATACAATGATCCAGGACAAGTTCAATGGGATTCATGATGAAAAATGCTATCCACCACCATAGAAAGAACTGATAGAGTCTGAATACAGATTGAAGTATACCATTCTTTACTTTATTTCCTTGATGAATTTTTCTCTTGCATAAGCAATACATGTCGTCTTTTACAACGTGACAAATATGTAAATATGTATTGTATGATAGCACATGTACAACTTACATCATATTACATGCTGTCTCAGGGAAAGAAGAGGACTGGGATGGGAGGAGAGAATATGGATCTAAAATTGTCAGAAAATAATTATTAAAATTGTATCTACATGTAATCGGGGAAAAATATGAAATTTAAAAAATAGAAATGTTATGGAGAAGTTCCCAGGGTCAAAGATTTAGAAGTTGAAGGAAACTTACAGGTCATCAAATTGAATCCTTTCAAATTTCAGATGAGGAAGCCTGGGCAGAGGGTAAGTGATCTGTCGAGGGTCCCATAGTCAAGTGTCTGAGGCAGGTGAACGCAGGTCCTCCTGACTCTGAGACCAATAATCTCATGGCTGTGCCACTAGCTGGACCGAGTTTACCTATGATCCTTTAAGAATAATAAAAAAGTGGATGCCCATGTAGTTGGCTATAGATATCATGGCATGAACAATGCCCATTGTTGAAGTACATATGGTGTGTACTATGTAACTGCAACAAGCTATTATGTGTAGTGCTTGTTACATAATATGCTTTTATGCATCTTATTATTTGTGATAATATACATTATATATAATTGCTACATAGGCATGTAACATGTTTCTACATGTAATCTTGACATTTGGTCATGGCATACAATGACTATACGGCAATGTGTTTTTTATTTGATGAGATTTTTTTTCAAGTTTAACATTTGCAGAGTGTCCTGAATATTATTAGACACTATTTGTCATGTTTGTTATATGTATTAATGTGAGTTGCATGTACTTCTGGTGTAAATGTCATTCATTACATGTTTGTATATTTGTTGTATTATCCACTTGGGATAATTTTTTGTCTATTGTATTTGCTGAATTAATATGTTTATGATATATATATATACATATATACATATGCCATGTATATTCACAGATTTTCACGTGAATATCAAAGTAAGTTGTAATGTCATTTGGAAGGACAGGTGGTTCACAGGGCAGGAGGAGAATTTTTCTCCTTCTGATTCCCTCTTCCTATCGCAGGGCAAAAGGAGAAGACAGAGGAGGAAGAAAACACTAGGCAGCTAATGAGCCAGTTGGCCACGTCCTCTAAGCTTTGGAAAAAGTCAAAGATCAAGGGATTTGGGATCAGTCTGGGGAAAATGAGGTAGGTCCATGACGGGGCAAATTTGTCAGAGAAAGAGATGGAGACCAAACAGCCATGGGCATGGAGGCTGCCTGTTTCTGGTCCTCCAGCTGTGTTCCCATGGTAATAGTCAGACAAATTGTGCCCACTGGTCAGCAGTAGCTCTAGTAATTAAGTACAGACTTGGGGTCTCATAGAAATGCTTGAATACAGTAATGTTGTCCTCTCTAAATCTAACAGGTTAAACAGGTGTTATTTCTAGCGATAAGATATAGAACAGCAAGAAGCTATCAGTGAGAGAAATTCAGGTGCAGATTGGGAAGGACTTGAGGACCATCAGCCAGCAGTCAGTCCAGGCGATCCTGGAGCATTCTGAGTTGCCTTCAGAGAGGCTTGAATCTGAATAGCCAAACTATGTCTCTGAATAGAAGTTTTTGGCTTGCCTGAACTTGAAAGGGGCTGTGGGTAAGAAGGAGGTATCCAATGGGAGTTGTTCAATGTATTTGAGCTTATTCTTTTTTTCCTTTTATGATGAGTAAAGGACTAGGTATAGTTATGCCATTCTTGCATTATTGAAAACCTCTGAAACATAGAAGGAGGTGAGTGGGGTGAGGTGGTGCAGTGGATATTAAGCTAGGTCAGGAATTAGGGAGATCTGAGCTCAAATTCAGCCTCAGAAACTTAGTAGCTGCATGACCCTGGGTGAGTCACTGTCGTTTGCCTCAGTTTCCTCAACTGTAAAATGGAAATAATAATAACATCTACCTTCCAGGGTAGTTGTAAGGATCAAATGAAGTAATATTTGTAGTTTTTACTCTAGTACTTGGCAAATGATAGGTCCATAATAAAAACTTGTTCCAATTCCACACTTTTTTTTTCAATGGATGGGAGTTGAGTCAGAGTCCAGACTTATTCCTAAAAAGAAGAACTTCACTATAAAAGAGGCAGAAGAAAAAGAGATAGAGAAGTAGTTAGCTCTCTGAGAGATACATTTTATCCTAGAGCCCTCTCTGCTATCATGAACAGGGCAGAACCACTGTGATGAGCATGTGGCTGACAGCATATGGCTCTTAATATTGATCAGGGTCAGAAAAGGGGTCTGAAATGCCTTCAGTAGTTAACTACAGACATGTAGTTTTATATAAATTCTGGAAGACACAACTATGTCCTCTCTAAATTGTCTCCAACCTAGGTTAAACACATCCAACTCCTTCCATCATTAATAATAACAATACTAATATCTTATTTGATTTTAGGCTTATATGGTTAACATCACCTTTCTTTATAACCAGGGATATCATTAGCTCTTTTTACCCATTAGACTAGCACAAATTAAGTGACTTACCTATAATCACATAGCCAGTAGATGTCAGAAGCAGGATTCTGGCTCGCCTGATTCTACTTCATCATACTGGCTCCAGTTTTCTCCCTATATTTGTCACCCCCTTCTGACATTCAGAACCAGGAATGTGAAGATAATTAAACTTTTAGCACTTGACTAAATCAGTTAGTTGGATGTTCCTAGGTTTTCCCAGGGAATTCAAGTCCAGCTGACAGAATTTGCCTGGTCAGGCTGCTTTCAATGTTAAATGATTCATTACTTGATGCAGAAAGCCAAGTCATCTGCGGACAAATGGTGAGAGGGAGAGAGAGACCCAGCAGTTGGCACTGAGATCCATTTGGGACATAACTAGAGAAACATATTATTGAAGCTGGAATTCCTGTTCCACCTGGCATAGAGAACAACGACAGAAACACACAGGGTGAAAGGTGCTGTTTTCTTCTTGCTCCTTTAATTAGGATTCTACAGTTCTCTGGTCTCAAAATCCCTTCCATTTCTGTAGTCCTATCACAAATCTCATTTCGTTGTAGCCTTATATTATTTATGAGAAACGAGGAGGAGTAAGGATGATTCTAAGCCTTTTGAGGCAGGCAGAGAAGGAACAGGATACACAGAGATGGTAATGCCTTGTCCACAGGTCCTTCGTGGTAGAATTAAGATGATGCTGGATCTCAACTCCTAGTCATAAGTTCTTTTTCTCCATTAGATACTGTTGACTTTGTGATAAAGACAATTCCTGGGGTAGCTGGGTGGCTCAGTGGATTAAGGACCAGGGCTAGAGGCAGGAGGTCTTGGGCTCAAATCTGGCCTCAGACACTTCCTGGCTGTGTGACCTTAGAAAGGACACTTAACACCAATTGCCCAGCCTTTTCCACTCTTCTGCCTTAGAACCAAAACATAGTATTGATGCTAAGACAGGATTTTTAAAAGAGGCTAAACAGTTTAAAAAAACCCAATAAAGATAATTTCCTCCTCCTCTATTTGGGATATCTCCCTCCAGTTGAGATATCCACAGAGGACAATGGGATGTTTGTCTCAGGATATTATCTTTGAATTTTCCTTCCATTCTTTGCTCTTCTCTAATGGGGGAGGCAGCAAGTAGTCTGACTTTCGTAGCATTAATTCTGATATCCGTTGGATATATAATTTTGACTTTCCCTCTGCAAGGCCTTAGAACATAGTACATGGAACTAGAAGAAACCTTAGGGGTCATCTAATCAACACTCCCATTTTTGATGAATTTTTAATGAAGAAACTGAGGTCTATCAAGATAAAGAGACTCATCTAAGCTTATAGAGACTTGAACTCAGATCTTTTGACTCCAAACTCTTTCTACCATACAGACCTTTACTGCCTTCTGAGTCTCTAGAACTCCATCTGTTTGCATTTCCTGCCCTCTCAAGCTACCACCAAATAGAGACATAGATGCCTTTGCCCTTCCTCTCCCAACACATTTCTGTGCCTGTCTTTCCCATCATCTCTTTCCATATTTCTCATTGTAGCCTAATCCTCCTCCTCTTCTGTTTCTATCCCATAAAGTCATCATTATAAGTCAACGTCCCTCCCCTGGATGACCTGACATATCTCTACCCCACTTGCTCCCTACCCAGCTCCTCTGCTCATATCTATAAATTTACTTACAGGGGTGGAGGTGACCATTTCCTAATCCACTAGAAAAAATTACATGGCGTGAACCTTTGTCATAAAGGGGTACTTCCCTTGAAGCTGGGTATATAGAATTGCCCTCTTCCTGGGGAACATGACTTACTGAGATGATACAATAATTCCTGAAGGGCTGGATGAAGTCTTGCAGAGAATGGGCAGTTGAATCTCTCTAAGAGCTATGGAAATAACTATGTTTTATTCTTTTGGACCATCTCATTTGGGACTCTTCACACTTTCAGTTTTCTTGAAAGGTAGAAAAAGAGATTTCTCTGCCATCTGAGTAGCAATGAAGTTCCAGTCTCCCTCCCTGTTCACCTCCCCAATCTCTAGCCCAGCTGTGCCTCTCCTGGAGCTCTCAACTTCCTACTACCTCTATTCTTCCAGCAGGAAGAGAGAGAGAGAGAGAGAGAGAGAGAGAGAGAGAGAGAGAGAGAGAGAGAGAGAGAGAGAGAGAGAGAGCGAGAGCGCAAGGCTATTCACAGAGAAGCTCATTGGTATTTTTCCAAGGAGTTCTTCTTAAGGAGAAAGTTTCAGAATTAGCTGTCTACTGAAATAAACCCAGGACTCACCTTTCCTGTGGGCTCTGGTTCTATATGAACAGAAAAGGCTATAAATACATGACAGGAGAAATGCATGCTTGTCTAAGCAAGGTTAAGTCCCTAACCATCTTCTGCTTTCTATCTTCTTCTCTGAGAATAGGCTATCTAATAGCCATCTTGGAAAATGGACATTCCTAGAACAACTTACTGTGTTGAGCTGAAAACTAGAATATCAGTCAACCAGAGGAGAATTTCCTTCAGAGTACAATGCTTCTTGGGGATGAGCCCTGCCAGGGACCCCGTGCCTGAAGGACTGAAAAGAGCCATATTCCCAATGACCAGAGACTTTGTAAGGCTCTTGTAAATGAGTTAGACAATATATATTTGAAATTTCTGTTCTATAAACCCACAAAGTGGTTTTTATCTTCTGAGAAGGGCATAAAAAGTATAATAAACTATTTGAGATGTTTCATGTTTTCTTCAGTATTTTCTAATCCACATCCCTGGGTCTTTTATGACTTTAGTACTTTTTGTGTGGAGGAAATAAATAGCCATCCTTTACCTGCTATCTGTTGTACTTAGAGGACTTCTAGGATGGAATGCTACCTACATTTTGAGGAGACTCTCGTTATAAGCCATGTCCACGTTTTACTTTACTCTTCTCTTGTAGTTACTTCAGAGTTGGAGCAATGAAGCAAAATAAGGCAAGAGATTTGCTCCACTTAATTGGGACCAGGCCCCAGTTAGATCTGAATGAGCCCAGAACTGGAGTTCCCTAGCAGGAGTGGAGTAACCTGGGACATTTTCAATTTGATGTAAGCTCTTACTTGCCAGGCACTGAATATCCACTTCATTCAGGCATCCTCTTCTGCCTCTATGCCTTCTCCAAGGCAACAGCTTCTCCTGGGTTCACCAAGGCTACTATACCTTTATTTCTTTAACAAACACTGACTGACAGCTCACTCCTTACAAAGGCTAAAATCAGACTGGCCTGAGAGAGGGCTCCAAGTCTGATGGGAATTACCCTAGCTTGCTCCCTATTTGAACAGAGTTGGGGGAGCTTAGTTATCCACAAGAAAATACTTCTCTCTCCTTCTGGTTAGCTCAGATCAGCCGGTGCTAAATTTGTGTGCTACTTCAAAGGAAAGGGACTGATGGAGTCAGTGATTATTCCAGGCCTGTGGCAACCCTCCCTGGAGGTTATTTTCCTGTGACAAGACCTTACTTGCCTTCCACATTCTCTCTCTCTGAGTAACCAAGACAATGAAAGAGCCCTGTTCTATTCCCAGCAAAGTCCTTCAACAACCCAGGAACCCTCCCCAGTTCCAGGCTCCCTCCCTGTTCACCTCCCAAATCTCCAGCCCAGCTGTGCCTCTCCTGGAGCTCTCAACTTCCTACCACCTCTATTCTTACAGGGGCAGGAAGAGAGAGAGACAGAGAGAGACAGAGAGACAGAGAGACAGAGAGAGACAGAGACAGACAGACAGAGACAGAGACAAAGAGACAGAGACAGAGATTGAGAGAGAGAAAGAGAGAGAGAGAGAGAGAGAGAGAGAATGAGAGAGAGAGAGAGAGAGAGAGAGACAGAGAGAGAGAGAGAGAGAGAGAGAGAGAGAGAGAGAGAGAGAGAGAGAGAGAGAGAGAGAGAAGGCTATTCTCAGAGAAGCTCATTGGTGTTTTCCCAGGGAGTTTTTCTTAAGGAGAAAGTTTCAGAACTAGATATTTACTGCCATAAACCCAGAACTCACCTTGCCTGTGGGCCCTGGCTCTATTTGAACAGAGAACTAGTGTTCTATCAAAGAGATGTTACCATTGGCAAAGCTAAACCTTGGCACCCACTGTGCAAAGAGGATGAAGATGTAAGGAAATGTATACAATGCCTCTCATTTATTTGGTTCTTTATAGTTTCCAAATCACTCTCTTCTCAATGACCTTATGCACTATGTAGTGCAAGTATTATTATTTTCATTTTACAGCTGAGAACACTGAGGCTCAGCTAGACATGCTAATTTAATCACAATGGACCAGCCATGACTTGAACTCAAGCCTTCTGAATCTAAGTGCAGGGCTCTTTCCACTACATTATTTCATCTCTCAGAGATGTATTATCCTAAATTGCCCAGCAGTAGAAATAATCCACAATATGATCTACTAAAGCTTTTTTTCTTATACATCTGCAGGCTTATCTTCATTGCTAGACCCTTCAACAAAGTATTGGCAGCTCAGGACCTCCCTGCTTTCTTTTCCTTTGAGTCCTTTTAGAGAACTCGGTCAAATAAAACTTAGGTAGGGCTTGGATCTAGAGTCTCCTCAAAATGTGGGTGGCATTCCATTCTAGAAGTGCTCGAGTACAACATGGATGTCAGCTAAAGGACAGCTATTTATTTTCTCCACCATAATTAATTCTTGGGCACAGGTCCCATTGTGTTCAATGGTGGGTCTTTCTTGTTCCTCTGTATTCAGGTGGGATAGAAGGGGAGAGAGAGCATCTTCTCTCTTCCCAGTGTCCTGATCTATAGAACAACTTTAAAGTTTGTGAAGCACTTTTATACATCATTTCTTTATTTTTTAATAGTGTTTTTTCTTTTTTCTTTTTCTAAAAATTTTTAAACCCTTACCTTCCATCTTGGAATCTATACAGTGTATTGGCTCCAAGGCAGACGAGTGGTAAGGGCTAGACAATGGGGGTTAAGTGACTTGCCCAGGGTCACACAGCTGGGAAGTGAGGCCAAATTTGAACCCAGGACCTCCCATCTCTAGACCTGACTCTCAATCCACTTAGCTACCCAGCTGCCCCCTTTCTAAAAAAAATTTTATTGACATGCAAAACATACTTCTATATCAGTCATTGTTGTAAAAGCAAATTCATACAAAACCAAAACCCCAAAATAAAATCATAAATACACTGATGTGAAAGATGACTGCACCAGTTCTTTCTCTGGATTATACATTATTTCTAGGCATCATAGCAACCCTGTGAGATAGATTGTAGAGCACAGAACAGACCTCTAAGACAAATCCTCTATCTCCTGCTCCATACAACCAACTCAGAGATTTTAAAGAATTGCCTACCCATCTTCATAAAATCAAGGCAGAGCTGGAATTTGAAACCAAGGTTCTTTCTGCTCAATCCCATTGCCTGTCTCAGTCTGGCATCATGAATGGTGAATTTCAACACTGACCCAGGCAGGGGGCTACCTCAGAGAGCAAATGAGACATCTGTCTGGCGGGAGCTGTCACTGCCTGCTCAGGTTGGCTTCTAGAAACATGAGGAAGATAATCCCTGTCTTACCTCCCAGTGAGGTGAGCTGTGATCATGTACAGGCTGAGGCAAGACACTCAGAAAGTACAGAAACACAACACAAATGCCAATGAATGTTAAGAATTTTTATTTATTAACCCTCAAAAGGACTGTCCATTCTGACCTATTATAGGATGGATAATGGGACTCAATGGCACAAAAAAAAATAAAGGGATTTGAGGAGAAACTATCTTGCTTTTAGAAAGAAGACCCTTTTTTGCTGTTTAAAATTGAGTTTTATTAAGAGCATTTCTAGGTAGCAACAACCTTGTAGAAATTCTTGTGGAGAAAACATCTTCAGTGATCCTCATGGATGTTAAAGAGGATACTTTCTTTGATAAGATGAAAAAATATTTATATTCCAGGCACTTATGTATGGCCCACCTAAGGAAAGCTACCTGTTTAATTATGGGGGAGTTTCTGTCTTAGTAAGATACAGGATATTTGCAATTCAGCATTTGTTTGAAGATGGCAGATTTGTACTTCATCTCCCATAGTAGGACTCTGCCAATGATTTAAAGTGTTAATAGCTGTAATCATGGCAGAAGCCCTTAAGCAATGATCCTTGAGGATAAAATATTGTAAAGAAGCACTCATGAATTTGCTAATTGTTCTTCCTTTATAGGGATGTTTGGTGGCCTCCAGTCCTTAGGAGTAATAGGATTGTGGCTGATAAATTCATAGCTCAAGGTATCACAAGCCTGTTAACAAAAGCCTGTGCATAATTACTGAAAATGCCATCTCAGGTTGGATGCAAAGGTTGCTCATCACCCCAAACTCCATATCTAGGTCCAGTTTTTCTCCATTATGAAATCACTAGACAAAAATCTACATTTTCAAGATAGACCTAATTTTAGGTCATATTTATTCACATCAGAAAAAAAATAAAAGGAGATTTCTAAAATCTCCTTTAAATATCCAAGAGCCCCAAATGAAGAAAAGTATTTCTTTGGGGTCTTCAGTAGAGCCTGGACAGGGAGTCAGGAGTGCAGAAAAACTTACAGGCAAAATATAAATTGTCCCCAAAAGTCTGAGAGTCATTTTAAACTTTAGTAGTTTAAATTATGGACCATTGTCTCTGGATTAGGAACTGCTTTCTCTAACCAGGAATGAAGAGAAATGATTTTTGATTATAATATGTCAATGAGGAAAAAATATGATTCCATTTACAAAAAAATTCTAATGTGCAAGTCATTCAAGAAAGCAGTTATGGCATGAATTGAAGTCCCCACACATCTTTTAATCTGCACTCTGGAAGAAGAAAGTACACCATTGGATATGCAATCTTGACTTTAGGTTCTAACACTTTTCATTCCAAAATTCCTCCTTACTTAGAAATAGGATTCTGTTGTTGTTTCTGTTGTTCGGCTGTGTGACCCCATTTGGGTTTTTCTTGGCAGAGGTACTGCCCCGGTTTGCCATTTCCTTCTCCAGCTCATTTTGCAGATGAGGAAACTGAGGCAAGCAGAGTTAAGTAACTGGCTATGGGTCACACAACTTAGCACATATCAGAACTCAAATGTGATTCTTCCTGATCCAGAGGAACTCTAACCATTGCACCTAGCTTTCCCCAAAGTAAAGTACCATCCCAGAGAGGGGATATCTTAGTATGGAGCAGTGGGAGTGAGGGGGTGGTTAATAGATTAATAGAAAGAGTCTTTCTGGAGGAGATAAGTCTTGAGTTGTGTCTCAAAGAAGGTGACAGCATTTGGGGAAGTGGAGGGAGGAGGGCAAATCTAGTGGACAAAGACTCAGAGGTGAGAAAACATAAAAGCAAGGGAGGTATCATAATAAAAATAATAGCAGAAATGTATTTAGAACTTTACGATATTCCCATTGCTTTACATAGATGATCTTCCTTGATCGTCATGGCAACCTTGTGATTTAGGTATAACTTTTTCATTCCTTCATTTATCTATTGTCTTTCTACCTGGCATCTAACCATCTATCTATCATATATTCATTTATTCATGAATGCAGGTAGGTAGATAATTAGTGAGTTAGTTTGTTGGACCTGTCATTTCATTGGTATAGGAAACTCCCAGAGGAATTCAAAGCTTTTTTGGTAATTTATACTCAGAAAGATGCCTGGGGCCATTGAAAGACTAAGCTTCTTTTTGTGCTGGTTATATGGCCCATATGTATCCCAGGTAAGACTTGAACTCAGATCTTCCAAATTGTGTTGACTGCTCTTTACCTCTCAAGGGTTAATTTCATCCCCACTCTATAGATGAGGAACTGAAGAGAATAAAAGTTGGGTGCCTTGCCCAGAAGTCTCATAAATGTGAAGTATCTGAAGCATAAAAAAATTAAATATTAAATGTTAAGATTTGAATTCAGATCTTCCTGACTCCGAACTCAGTACTTTCTCCTCTAAGGACTGTGATGAAAATGATGAGGCTAAAAGTTTCCAAAGACAAGCAAGCTTTTTGCCCTGCTTCCTTTATATCTTTCTCTAGTTCTTGAGGCCTGTCCACATGAGAGTGCCTGTGTGATCATTTTGCACAGAATTCATACCTGGACTCATTCTGACGTGCAGAAAAAAGTTCACAGTGTAGTTGTTACCAAATCCTGAAGGTAACCTTGCCTGGACCCGATCCAGGGCAATCCCATTCCATCTCATGTTCCCAAGCCTATTGCTTAAGTACAAGAGCCTGCCACCTCACCCTGACTCTCCTTCCTTTCTCCCCCCATCTCCTGGGCCAGTTTAATCACACCACTTGCCCCAGGGTTCTGTCCCATCTCATTCCCCATGACTCAGAGCCACAGGCTTTCACTGCACCCTTTGAAGACAGATCTGCTGGGAAAATGCTTTCTTTCCTCCACCCAAAACAGTCCTTCATTACTGACATGTCATGTTGCCCTGCCCTGCAGGACTGGACTCGCTGGGCTCCAGGGGTGATCTTGCAGGTGGCTGCCCACCTTCCCAAGGCTTCTCTTGTGTGTCCAAGTTCATGGGGAGTTTGCTCGTGGCACTGGCTTTCAGGCAGTCGGATGTTGGATGTTGGATGGATTAACTCCATTCATTGTGACCCAGGGAATACCTCCTGCTAAGAGTCCCTTCAGAGTTAGGTGAAGGAAGGTCTACAAGGAATTTGGAGCAGATAGACTAGCAATAGGGAACTTCTCAGTCCCCTTAGGAGAAAACTAGCACAAATGACACTTTTATTTTTGTTTCTAGAACTAAGAAGGGACTTTAAATATTGCTTCAACACATACTTAGAGAGATGAGGCAACCAAGACTTTGAGGGTTGAAGTGATTCACCTGAAGTCACCCAGGATAGGATTGCAAGTATTTATGGAAACACTTTCCCATTTTCAAAGCTTTTGATGTATGCTCTTTCATTTGCTCTCACAATAACCCAAGAGCATTATTGTCTTGCATTTTATAGATGAGGAAATTGAGGCTGGAAGAGCTTAAGAGACTTGCCCAGGATCACTTAGCTGGTAAATATCTCAAACAAAATTTGAACTTGGGTCTTCTGGACTCTAAGTATTATATTTTTGGATCTCTGTCTCTCCTGTCTTTCTGTCTCTGTCTGTCTCTGTCCCTCTCCCCCTCCTCTCTTTGTTTCCCCTCTCCATCTCTATCTCTTTCTGTCTCCTTTCTCTCTTCTCCATCTCTGTCTGTCCATCTCTCTTTCTCCGTCTCTCTCTCTCTCTCTCTCTCTCTCTGTCTCTCTCTGTCTCTGTCTCTCTCTGTCTCTGTCTCTGTCTCTCTCTTTCTCTCTCTCTCCCTCTCTCTCTCCTCTCTATCTCTGTCTGTCCATCTCTCTCTCTCTCTCTCTCTCTCTCTCTCTCTCTCTCTCTCTCTCTCTCTCTCTCTTCTACATATATATATATACATATATATACATAACTATAGACTATATATAGTTGATTCATAATTGGCTATTGAAAAGCCAAGACTAGAGGTCGTATGGATTTAGAAGAAACTGGGTTCAAATGCTGTCTTAGTTGTTGTACTCATTGTATGAACCTAGTCAAGTCATTTAAGTTCTGTGCCTTGTTCAATTTATTTATAAAATGAATAATGACCTCTAAGGTCCCTTCCAGTGCTCAGTTGATGATCCTATGAACCTAAATTCACAAATTGCAACAGCATTTCTGTATCACACAAAAACAAATTCCAATTGGATGTTTTGGCTGCTGTATCTTGATGTTGACTCATTGAGCTTCTACAATTCAAATCTTTTTTTTTTTTTAGATGAACTATTGCCTAGCCACTCTTCCCCTCTCTTAAATTGAATTTTTGAATGTAATAAGGCTTTACTTTGATCCCCATTATAGATCATCTAAGAAGATTGGGCTCAATGTTCCAGCTGCCAAGATCTTTTGGGATCCTGACTTTCTCATTTGATGTGTCACAGTAGTGATCTCTCCCAGCTTTATATTACCTGCAAATTAGATAAGTCTTTCATTGAGAATATAAGCTCCTTAAGGGGTGGGAGGGTCTGTTTCATTTCTGCATTTGAAGCCCCAGGTCCTAGCACAATGTTTCATATATACAGTAGGTGCTTAATAACTCAAAATGAATCTAAATGCGGATTTTGTTCAATAACTTGCTAACTCACTGATCTATGACTCTATCCAAGTCATCTAAAAATAAACATGTTAAATAGTACAGGTTCCTGAAACACTCCATTCCAAGTTAATCTGGAAATCATTAATGACTACTCTTTAGATCTGGTATTTGAACTAGTTTTGAATTCGCTTAATAGTATGATCATCTGCCTGCCTTACCTTCCCTATTTTTTCTCCCCAGGAATAACATGTGAGGAGGGGGGACTTTGGCTTTGTGAAAATCAAGATAAACTATATTTAACAGCATTCTCCTGATCTACAAAACTAGCAATGCTGCCAAAAAAAGGAAATGCTGTTAGTCTGGTCTAACCTGTGCTTGATGAAGTCATGCTGGCTTTGTATGTTGGCCATTCATTTTCTAAAGGCTCATTAACTATCCTTTTAATAATACATTCTAGAATATCACCAGGAATTTGAGTCAAATTGACCTTCTGTTAGCAGTCTCTACCTTTCCTTTTCTTCCCCATCTTTAAAAAAAAGGGGGTTTGGGGGGAGAATTTATCCTTCTCCAGCCCAGAAGCACCTTTTTCATTCTCAACGATTGATCCACCAAAGATAACTGGCAGTGGTTCAGTAATCATATCTGGTAGTTCATTCAGTGGCATTGAACCTGGGGCATCTGAGCCAAGTGACTTAAACATATCAAAGGCCATTAAGTGCTCTCTTTAATTAGATTCCTATCTTTCTGGAGATTCAACTCATCTGTTAGACATTTTTTTTTCTATCCTTGGCATTTCAGTCCAAAGGAGATTTTCCTTGTCTGAGAAAATAATAACAGAATAGAATGGAGACATCTTGGTAGAGTGGAAGGAATCCTGAATACGGAGTTGGAAGATTTGAGTTTGAATCTCAACTGTTCCATGTGCCACCTGAATGACCTTGGGAAAGTCATAACCTCTCTGCTCTCAATTTCTTCATCATCAATCAAGGTGTTGGAGTAGATGACCCTCACAGTCCTTTACTGCTCCATATTCATTAAAATTAAAGAGTACTGCTTTCATTTTCAGCCCATTATCCTTATTCCATCCACCATGAAGAGTTGTTCCATTTCTTCTTTGATTCTTGTTTTTTTCCCAATTTACTTTAAAAAATTTACTTACCCTCTTTTTGTTGTCATTAACTTTCCTCAACAGTTTCTATTCAATACTGAGCTTTACTTTTATGTTTATTTTCTGTTATCTACCTTCACTTCCATCTTTTGTATATGTTTTTAAAAATCTTAATGAGCTCCTTGTGCATTCACACTGATCTCTTTAGAATACCCACCTTCTTTCTTATTAGGATTGTTTTTATTATGATTTCAGAATTTATAGGATTGTAGATTTAGAGCTTCAAGGTAAATTAGAGGTCATCAAGTCCAATTACCTCATTTTATTGGAGATATTGGAGAAATCAGGAATTCCCTAGTGGTAATCTGAGACCCAGAGAAGATACTTGGACTTGTCAAAGATCACATAGATATGTGGAAAGTTCATATTCATTTTTGTCCCTTTTTTGGCACTCCAAAAGAACTTTTGACTTTAAAGCATAAAAGTCTTACTTCTGATTCAGTGGGTAGAATCCTCCCCTCTTCTTGTCTATCATGTTAGGAGATGCCATATTGATGCTGGGTGACCGTTCTAAAGAATGTATAGTGGCTTCTGGTGTGAAAAGTAAAGCTTCCTCAGAGGGGAGAGAAGCTTTAAGGTAGGAAGATAGAGACAGGATAGAAGTTTTAGATACCACGAGGGGGATGACGGAGTCAAATTAGAGATATGAGGTGGCAGGAATGAGTCTTTATTAATTATCCATAAGCCACAGCCAAGCTTTGATCAAAGGACCCTTCCGAAGGCTTTTACCAGTCCAGAGATCCACATTTAATACCACACAGGTTGGAGAGATGAAAGAGAGATAGAGAAGGTTTAAAGATGGAGCAGGCCATCAGCTAGCCTGAAAGAGAGAGAGAGAGAGGCGGAGCTTGCTGGGCTAAATATAGTCTTTGATATGCAAATATACACAGTGCATAGGGATGATTCTCATTGGTTAATGACAAGGTATAGGTGTGGTTTCTCTTAACCAGGTGAGCACAAAGAAACCTGTGTTCCTGCCTAACCTGGGGGAAGCTGGGGTCAAGGGTCAGAGGCTTTCCCAGCCATGTGCAATACTGAGCATGCTCAAGACTGAGCATGCTCTCTTCTAAGGCAATCTGTACATACCAACTGTTCCCCTTGCCCATAGCTAGGGGTGGACTGCTACAAAAAGCGTAAACTGGAATGGGGGGAAAAGTAGGATCTTCTTCTTCCCTTGGAATTATGGACAGAGGAGGTGGTTAAGAAAGCACCAGCCTCATCTACATGATCTGGCCTGGGACTGGCTCAGTCTGCTGGGGAAGAAGGCTGTTAAGAGAACAGTCAGTCACATGTGGCTGGCACTTTTTCTGTCTCTGGCCTGCTTCTTATCATTTAACAAATCATTATAAATTAAGATATGATCTCCAGAGAATTTTAATCATAACAGATAGTAAGTGGCAAGACTTTAACTAAACTCAGAACTCTTTCTGCTAACCTGATCTTACAAGGTTCTTCTCCCTTCAGAGATGAAGGATTTCCTTTACAGAACTTTAATTCAGGGGATCTTACCTGTCCTTCCTTTAATCCTTTTGAAACTTGATCTTCCAAAATCTATGGTCCATATCAGATAATACTACTAATAATAGATAAGTGAGCTCCCTCAGGCTCATTTATCTAACTCACACTTATATTGGCAGGCTACGTTGGATACTAGGAGTAATCCTATGATAACTGCCAATACTGGTGCTCACAAGCCCTCGGCGGTGTTTCCCATTAACAACCAGCCAATAGACTCTATCTCATAGAAAAGGCATTTATCTAATGACGTGGCAAAATGAATAGTTATAAAGCATTCCTTGTCAAAGCTACAGTTTATTTTCTCACAAGCACACAGACTCCATGAGATTGGGGAGAGACTTAAAATTTTACAGTCTAATGATAGGAAGGCAGTCAAGAAAACTCACAACTGTCATTGCAGAGAGTATCTTCCTAAATTTCACTGATGGATTCCATGGTGGTGAGATGACTCATTCTACCTTTTAGCTGGACTTGTCTTTGCTGGATAGCTCAATGCATTCACTGCTAGGCTAGGTTAGGTATGTCGCTCAGCTGTTCCATGGGATCTTTACTAGCTGTTGCTAAAGGTTTACCTGAGTTGAGCCTTCTAGAAGCTAGTTGAGCCTTGGCCACTCATTGGGTTGACCCTACAAGTTCTGGCATCTCTAGTGAACAAGGAGATGAGCTAGATTTCCTGGATTTGCTTTTTAATTGGTCCCTGCAGTCTCCACCACCTCACACTTTCCATTGAAGCCTCTGACCCAGCTGAATATTGTTATTGTACCCTTTACAGTTGGAGTCATTTGATGCCCTGTAATTAAAAGGGAATAACCCTTAAGTAAAATTGACAAAAAGCCTCTCCTCCTTGACTTTTTTGGGGCCTCAAAGTTTTATCATCTCTAGGAAAGAGTTGGGAGAAGTATAGTCTCTCCTTTTTGACAATTTCTTCTGGTTTGGGGATGGATTCCTTTAGTGAGGGACCCTGTAAAAAATAGACTCGAATACAGGACTACAATCCCCATGAGCCTTTGCTCCACTTCCCCAGAATGCCTTGTAATCTCACCTGGGCCGAGATCGAGAAGGTATTTAAGCTGATTCAAAGGCTTTTGAGGGTCTCTCGGTTCTTGGACTTCCGTTTTGGGGCAGGTGTGGCTTTTTTTCATAATGTAGGTGAGGTTGTGTCTAGGCCTCTCTATGGCCTGGACACATGTCTCTTATCCTGTATTTTCTTTAATCCTTAATCTTCAATAAACCTTTAAAAATATAATACTCCTTGCAGAGAGAAACTAATTTCTACCTGCCTCAGATGCCTCAGTCTCCCTGTCTCCCCTAAATTTTAATCTTTACAACCCCCTCCTTACTTATGGTGACCAGTCAATTACATTCCCAGATGTCTGTTGGAATCTTATGTAAATAAGACTCTTGAGATCAAGATAGTCTGTGATCTGGGGCAAGTTCATTGCTTTTGCTGGGCATCTCATAGGCAATTGAGTTACTCAAAGCCTAGATCCTTTCAGAGTATAGAATGCTTCATTCAGACCTAAAAAGCCCTCACCGTTACATTTTATTATCTCTGTCTTTGCCCTTCATAGCCTTTAAATTAGTTGAAAACTAAATAGTCTGATAGTGTAAAAGCTTAAATTACCCTAACACAAACATGGATTGGTTATTTCTCTCAAAGGTTCCTATTACTTTTCTCCCAACTAGTTCCTTCTTGTTGATGAGAAGTGGACCCAGATTAGAATGTCTCTTTGTTGATTTTTCCATCTTTTGAAGGATGAAATTATCATTACGACAAGTCATTAAAATATTAGCTGCTCTGCTTTTGGTAAATAAAGTTCCATCCAAATTATTTCATGTCCCAAAATCAAGTTTATGGACTATTTCCTCACCTTCTCATCTATTTCCTCTTTCTACATTGGTAGTCAGAACACTATTCCAGACAGTACTGCTTCTGTTTCTGCTTCTACTTACCTTTGACCACATTCAGACTTACCTCTGTGAAAAGAAAAACTGAAGCAAGTTTTGGGCTTTCTGCCAATCAGGTAGAACAAACAGCAGTTGGAATGTTAGAGAGAAGATATTGACAAGAATGACATTTGGTAGGGGAGAACTTGGAGTGACAGTTGGTCTCATGACTCTCTTTCCTGGCCCTTGGACTGGAAGGAGCCTCTCTCCCCTTCTCAGGATAGAAGTACCTCCATTCCTGGATTTCCCCAACTGTCTGCTCTACCTGGATTCCTGTGATCGTGTCATCAAACCAAAGGATTTAAGGGGAGCAATTTGAACTGTAAGGCCAGGCTTTAGGGGCATCAGCCCAAACAGACAGGCCTAACCAGCTCTGAAGGTCATAACCTTTTCTACCTCTTGCTGTCTACTGCTAAAGACTTTGAACTTAAGAAAACTAGCACAGATTAGCATAGACAGGAATAAAAGAAACTTTCCATCAGCCTTCGAGGCCTGGCCTCAGCTCAAAAGCTGAGAGAGACTCAAACCTAATCTAGGGAAATCCTGATTCTGTCTTCCCTGATACCTCCCCAATCCAAACTTTTTATTAAATTCATCTTTATTTAAATAACCCTCAGTTATATAAGAGGACTGTCATTTCAGGGGGACATAGAGGGAGGTGAACCTAAGGACAGCCATTCAACTATAAAGGGTCCTAATTGGACCCCTGCTGGCTGACTTTGGTTGGGAGGCTTGTCCCTCAGGGGGGTCTGTGCTTACCTGCTCTGGGGTATCTTCAACATCAATCAATAGAGAAGACGTCCCCTCAGGCTATCATAGGTGGCCCATTTCTTGGGAATCCCATTTTTCAAAGATAGCCTCTCAGCAGGGGGAATCTCTCTCCTTTTACCTCAACAACAGCCATATTCCCCTCTGTCCCTGAAACTCCTCCATTCCCTGTTACAAAACCTTCCTTAACCCCTGATACCTTTTCAATCTCCCTACAATCCCTTAACTATTACACCTCCTTCACCAGGATCTTCATTACTCATTACTCTTACTTTGTGCCTCTAAGATTAGGAGTTCTATTGCTGACTCCTTTCTTGGATTTTGTTCTCTGTAAATTTCTTGGGTGGTCATTGTCCTTCTAATATTATAGCTATTGTCCATAGCATCTATATTGGTGAATTGACATAGACTTTCTCCATTATAGGCCTTTTTATTAGGATGTGGTATCTCAAACATTGCAACACAAACCTCACAAAAGATGGGCCAATTTAGCAGTTTAACTTGTGGAGAGCTATCATATCCCCACTGTCTGATAGAGCCACAGTTTGGGAAATGAAGGCTGCAGAGCAGCCTTCAGAAAAGATGAGGTATCCACTCAGCCCCCTCTGTGTGACTTCTCCTTCTAACTTCCCTTATTAATGGAATTGTCATGATTATTATTCCCTACCCAATACAGGAGAAATAATATAAGAACAAATACTTACAGGGTTAATACATATATGTCCCACTTTAATTCCCCCCCCCCCACAGACTATTACCTTAAAAAGATTACATCCACAGAATGAAACCTAAATATCATTACCTATTACCCCCTCCTTTCTCTCTTAGCAGAAGTACATTCAGAGGCCCCACACTCATCTGTTGGTCAAACACACAAGCACCACATCAATCACTCCTCTGAAACACAAGCTACTGACACACTTCATTGGGCATTATGTTTATGATAACCAGACAACATTGTCAAGGTGCCTTAGTGAAACACAAGAAAAATGTAACTTGGAAATTGAGGAATTAAGTTACCCTCTAACCCTGTACCTAGCTACAAAATGTTTTGTTACCTATTTCCTAAGTAATTGTGATTGATTATGAAAGCTGATCAAAAGCAACAATGATTCTCCTAGCTGATCATCCCACAGATCAAGGGGAACTAACCTCCAGATCACCCTGTCTATGTCATTCATCTCCATCACAAATATTTCTGTTGTAGGAACAAGGTAAATGATCACAGAATGTTGATTAAGTGATTTGTTAATGTGTGACATATCCAATTATCTGTAGAAGATCATGTTAATGTGTGACATATCCAATTATCTGTAAGAGATCTATAGAAGTAAAATGATTGTGTCAAACGAGCATATACTTACTGAAACTATATAATAAATACAAATTCTGTGCCATGGCAGAACAACTGCGTGACACCTAAGCACAGGTCTGAGCACTTAGTTGTCTCTCACCTCTTCATTATTCACCTGACTACTCCACTTAGTCAGAAGGACTCCTGAACTTTGAGAGACTACAGGCTTGACTCTCAAAATTAACTGTAACATTGAATGTTGTACAAACCTAGATTAAATATTTCCTTTTCCTTATTGATGTATAGGTGGAACTTTGGAATCTTAATTACAGGACCTGGATCTAGCTCTTTTCTCCCCCCCACCCCCAAGACATTTCTAACATTAGTTAAACTGTAGATAATGATTAAAATAAAAGCAGTTCATTTGTTTAAGGAATTTATCATCTACTTGTAGAAATATAACAAAGCAATATTGCAGAGAGGAGGATGGAAGGGAGAGAATTTGGAATTAAAAATAAAATAAAATTTTAAAATTTTAAATTAGAAAAAGAAATACAACAATAAATAATACAAAAGAGTACTCTAAATAGGTGATTAATTGTATGTAATAAAGAAAAGACATATTAATGAGGAAGCAGCACTGCACAAGTACACTGGATTTTGAGTCAGAGGATCAAGACTCAAATCCCAAACCTTTCAGTTATCACCTGTGTGATCTTGAGCAAATTCCTTAACTTCTTTTATAGGCCTCAGTTTCCCCATTTTTGGAAAAGAAAGAGTTAGACTTGAATACTTCTAATTTACCTTTTATGAGTTCTGCAATCCATTGACAATGGACAGCTTGCACATCATACTCCATCTCCTGACTCCAGGCATTGTCTCTGGGCATCCCCTATTCATGGACTTTCCTCTCCCTTCTTCTTGGTCTCCTGGCTTCCCTTTAGGTCTTACTTAAAATCCCACCTTCTCCAAGAAATCTTATCCATCTTTCTAAATATTTGGTACCTTCTTTCTGAGAATATCTCCAACTTTTTCTGAATTTATCTTGTTAATACAAATTGTTTTCATGATGTCTTCCTCGTTAGACTCTACTTTGAGAGCAGAAACTTCTTTTGTATTTTCTTTCTTTATATTCCCAGTACTTGTATGAAATATATGTTTATTAATTGACTTTCAGCTCCAAGTAATAATAACTGCCAGTTAGGGAGCACTTTAAGTTTTTTTTAACATTATTTTATTTTGTCATTTTCAAACATTATTCATTGGAAACAAAGATCATTTTCTTTTCTCCCCCCTCCTACCACCCCTCCCATAGCCAGTGCATGATTCCACTGGGTATCACATGTGTCTTTGATTTGAACCCATTTCCATGTTGTTGGCCTTTATATTAGGGTGTTCATTTAGAGTCTTTCCTCAATCATGTCCCCTTAACCCCTGTAGTCAGGCAGTTGCTTTTCTTCGGTGTTTTTACTCCCACAATTTGTCCTTTGCTTGTGGATAGTGTTTTTTCTCCTATATCCCTGCAGAATGTTCAGGGACATTGTATTGACACTAATGGAGAAGTCCATTATGTTCAATTGTACCACAGTGTTTCAGTCTCTGTGTACAATGTTTTCCTGGTTCTGCTCCTTTCGCTCTGCATCACTTCCTGGAGGTTGTTCCAGGCTCCGTGGAATTCCTCCACTTTATTATTCCTTTTAGCACAATAGTATTCCATCACCAACATATACCACAATTTGTTCAGCTATTCTCCAGTTGAAGGGCATCCCCTCATTTTCCAATTTTTGGCTACCATAAAGAGTGCAGCTATGAATATTCTTGTACATGTCTTTTTCCTTATGATCTCTTTGGGGTACAAACCCAGCAGTGCTATGGCAGACAGTCTTTTATCGCCCTTTGGGCATAGTTCCAAATTGCCCTCCAGAATGGTTGGATCAATTCACCACTCCACCAGCAATGAATTTACAACTCCTCCAGCATTCATTACTTTCCTTTCTTTCATGTTGGCCAATCTGCTAGGTGTGAGGTGATACCTCAGAGTTGTTTTGATTTGCATCTCTCTGATTATCAGAGATTTAGAACACTTTTTCATGTGCTTATTAATAGTTTTGATTTCTTTGGCTGAAAACTGCCTATTCATGTCCCTTGCCCATTTATCAATTGGAGAATGGCTTGATTTTTTTGTACAATTGATTTAGCTCTTTATAAATTTGAGTAATTAGACCTTTGTCAGAGGTTTTTTGTTATGAAAATTGTTTCCCAATTTGTTGCTTCCCTTCTCATTTGGTTACATTGTTTTTTTTTTACAAAACCTTTTTAATTTGATGTAATCAAAATTGTTTATTTTACATTTTGTGACTCTATGTCTTGCTTGGTTTTAAAGTCTTTCCCTTCCCACAGATCTGACATGTATACTATTCTGTGTTCACCTAATTTACTAATAGTTTCCTTCTTTATGTTCAAGTCATTCACCCATTCTGAGTTTATCTTGGTGTAGGGTGTGAGGTGTTGATCCAAACCTAATCTCCTCCACACTGTCTTCCAGTTTTCCCAGCAGTTTTTGTCAAATAATGGGTTTTTGTCCCAGAAGCTGGGGTCTTTGGGTTTGTCATATACTGTCTTGCTGAGGTCACTTACCCCAAGTGTATTCCACTGATCCACCTTTCTGTCTCTTAGCCAGTACCAAATTATTTTGATGACCACTGCTTTATAATGGTTTGAGATCTGGGACTGCAAGGCCACCTTCCTTTGTATTTTTTTACATTATTTCCCTGGATATCCTTGATTGTTTATTCTTCCAAATGAACTTTGTCATGTTTTTTTCTAAATCAGTAAAGAAAATTTTTGGAAGTTCAATGGGTATAGCACTAAATAGTTAAATAAGTTTGGGTAGGATGGTCATTTTTATTATATTGACTCGTTCTATCCATGAACAGTTA